>NW_015666359.1:57803-77314 GCF_001515625.1 Sinocyclocheilus rhinocerous
TTAAAATATATATAGTATTTTTTTTTTTTGGAATTGTGTATATTTCCTTTTTTTTTTTTTTAAGTGCATCACATAATCTGCCACTGGAGCTGTACAGTGACCTAGAGCACAGTTATACAGTGACAAAATTAAACAAGTAATATTTCACCATAATCGTCATTATAGCAATGTGTAACTAAATGTTTTGGTGCATGAGTGCAGTGATGAGATTGAGATGAGCGCTCAACACAACAGAAAATGACTGGAGTTAACTATTAACGGTGTGGTCTGAGGGGGTTTGTATGTTAATGTGTGACGGCTGACGGGTTGTTGTCAGGGTGACGCTGGGACGGAGTTTAACACAGCATTCCAGCAACCCACACACACTCGAGGAAACTAAAGAGTTTGTGAGAACTGCTGGAGTTTTACAAACATTCACAGTGCTTAAAGGGTGAATCGCACAAAGAACACTTTCTGGGTCATATTTCACTCAAAACAAAACAAAAAAGCGCTAACACTTTATTTTAAGGTGTCCTTGTTACACGTTACATGTACTTACATAATAACAATAAATTATGCATAACTGCATGCAAGTAACCCGAATCCAAACCCTAACCATATAGTAAGTACATGTAGTTAATTAATATTACTCAGTACTTAAATGTATAATTACACTGTAACAAGAACACCTTAAAATAAAGTGCAACCAAAAAAGCTTATTTTAGGAACATTAAGATCATAGTGCCATTATTTAAATGACTATTATGCACTCCTCTCCTCTTGCAGTACAGATTTGCAGTCTTCTTAATGTAAAAAAATGCTACGATATATACAAACAAATATAATGCATTAATATAAATAATAAATGTTTCATAATGTGAATAACAATTTAGTGAGACTATACTGTATATAAGTCAGGGTCAGTAACAATTTCCTTTTTTTAAGGAAAATTAAAATTTTCAAATTTCATTTTCAAATTTAATTTAAAAAAAATAAATGAATATATATTTATTTAGCAAGGACACATTACAATGATCACAAGTGAAAGTAAAGACATTTATAATGTTGCCAAAGATTTTTATTTCAAATAAATGCTGTTCTTTTATACCGTGTTCATCAAAGAATCCAGCAAATACATCAACAAATAAATCATGGTTTCCACAATAACTGTTTTCAACATTGATAATAATCAGAAATGTTTCTTGAGCAGCAAATCAGCATATTAGAATGATTTCTGAAGATCATGTGACACTGAAGACTGGAGTAATGATGCTGAAAATACAGCTGCGCATCACAGGAATAAATTACAGTTTACTATATTTTAGAAAACAGTGGTTTTGAATTGTGAATGTGAATGAAGACAAACCCTCTCATTCTCACAGACGCTCAGAGCCGAGCTGCATGAGCGCTTTGAAGGCTGATGATATTCAAGAGATCGGATCAGTACATTCTTTTCCACAGCACAATTTGCTTCTTGTTAGTCTGCAGTGGGGCAGAGTCCTTCTGGAGTTATTTAACATACTGGGCAGCCGTCCAGAACTGCCGCATAATAAAGTCCTAATGAGATCCTCCTAAATCATGCAGTGTCTCAACAACAGCACCAGCGTAAGAGCTCGGATCTGGAGATCTGGACAAACCTGTAATCCAGAGACTGAATGTGCCAGTTACATATTTAACTTTTAAACAGGCATTTAACTCTTAATAGTGTAGCAGAACAAAAGATACAGACCTCTTAATTGTGCTAAGGGTCAAGCACCTCCCAAACTTCCCATAAGGCTTTGCTTTGTCTCTGACGGGAAAGGCAGTAGTCATGAGTCACTGGCTTACTGTCATGATCTCTGTATTCAGACCCTCAGTTTGAGCCGTAGCTCCTCCAGCCCACATTATGACCACGCGTATATATAATACAAATGCATTACAGTTCAAAAGTTTGTTAATGTTTATGTTTCTGAAGTCTTATGCTTACAAAACTGCATTTATTTGTTTAAAAGACAGTAAAAACAGTAATATTGTGAAACAATATCTTTACCGTTTAAAATAGCTGTTCTCTATGTGAATATATTGTAAAATGTAATTCATTTCTGTGATCAAAGCTGAATTCAGAAATCATGATAATATGCTGATTTGCAGCTCAAGAAGTATTTCTGATTACTGTTGTGCTGCTTCATATTTTTGTGGAAACTGTGTGCATTTCATTTACTTTAGGAAAGTCATCAGTGTCTACAGCTCGTTAGTTCGTCAGAGAAATGAAGTCTAGAGAAGAGCATTTTGCAAAATATGACTATATAATCTCATTATATTTTACTTTACTTGTTAGTAATGTCTTAATTATTTATTATTTATACATTATCAATAATATACATTATTAATAATAATTATTATTATAAATTATTTATTGTATGTTTAAATAAATCTGTTATGAAAACGTGTAAATTAATATACTGTATTTCAACAACAAATAGAAATTTTATAATTTAGAAGTTAATTTAAAAACTGCATTATGTGCGATTTACAAGTTTGCGTACAATTTTTTTTTTTTTTAAGTTGAGTGTTGATTATTATATTTAAAAATAAATAGCAATTAAATGTAAGTTTGGGCTCTGTTGTTAATTGTAACCTTATAGTAAAATAAAAGGGCTCCCTATAGTTTAGAGCATAAGCTGAGGTAGATTTTTATCCCTAGAAACATTTTTATTCTAATTAAATGTATTTAAATAAATAGCAACTTGTTCAGTAAACCACTGTTTAACAACAGTTGACACTTAACAGTTAACAGTTTAACACTTTAACAAAAAGCAAACTTTATGTTTAGTTTTTCCCGCTGCTGTACCGAACTGTGACGTCAAAACCGAGGTACGTACTGAAACGCCATGATATATACAGTATATATGTGTATATATATATATATATATATATATATATATATATATTGTGTATAATCCTTCTGTGAGATTTCTTTGCAGCATTTACTGTCATTAAATTGCATTAAATCATATAGAGCAGCATTATAACTCTCCATTGGCCAACCTTCCCAAACTGGTTGACCATTCTTCTCTTTCAACTTCTCTCTTCTGTCCTTTTCTAAACCACTTCTCATCCACTCTTTGTAAACCTGACACGTAGTAGTAACAACTACTAAAAGGTCAACTACCGAGAGACAATAATCAGGCATGTGGTGACTTACAGAGGCAGTTTAACTAGCCATCAATCACACAACTTTATCAGCCCACTCCACATAATGTAAACAGCAATCGCTGGGAAGGAGGACAAGTGAGGCAGGGTCCAATATTAACACTCGCCAAGCACCAAATGAAACAAAAAAAAGGCTTTGGTGAGTATTTTGTATTTATTTATTTGTTGTACTAGTATTTGATTAGTGTACGTTTATCTGGAAGGTTTTTTTGTCCTAAAAAAAAGAAAACGTGATAAGATGCATTTAACCACCCAGATGAAAACAAATTCACAGTGGGTCTCAGTGTCTTGTTGTAAGCTAAACCTACCACCATCTCTGCTTTTAGAGGCTGTGCTCAGCTCTAATTGTATTTCAGGCACACATGCACAAGGAAGGTGTTTCTTCAGTTTTATTTTAACGTGACGGTGCTACTCAGCAAGGATATGTGTGATTGGTGCATTAGATCTTATAGTTAGGTTGAGATCAACAATCAAGCAATATATATATATATAAACATTATTGTTTTCTACATGTACACTTGATCATTTGGCTCTCTAAACATTCGTGTGAGTGAACAGGGCCAGTAAATCCCTGCCAGGTCTAAAGTTAGCGCACCCAATAGCAGCTGCAGTGCTGTTCACTCCCACACTCACGGGCCAGTTGTTCGAACCAGTTACACGACGAGCCGCCCAAAGTCCTTCACAACAGCTGAGGAAGGTCTGATGCGGGACTGCTTCAGTTTTCCACTTGCTGAATAAGTATTTTTGGAGTCTGTTTCCACACCAACACGGCAGCTATTTAGCGTGGACTGTCCCTTGCCTTTCGCTCCAATGGGTCGTGTTAGTGCTTGAGACTTTGTGATGTTCGAATCCTGTTTTCGAGAAACAAAGTGTTGCAAATGTTTGACTGTGAGTTTTAGTTTTAGGGTAGTAACTAACTAAGTGACGCTACTAGCATAAAGTTGTCATTTCTTAAGCACCACTTAGCGGAATTGCGAAAACACTGACTGTTTTTAAACAGGTTTTGTGAGTGCTGTCAGAGGAAAACATCGTCCCACCCTAAACTCACACCTATGACTGAGGTGGGCTGATGCTCAAACCACACAGTCACATTGTTTACAACTTTTAGGGAATCAGCTAGCAGATATATTCTGTCATATGTCAAGCTGCTAGGAAACAACTGGTTAATACCCTCTGTGTTTTTGTGGCAAATAAATACTGCACTGATTGTACAAAATAAATATTATCTGATAGTTTTAACCAAACAAAGATATTTTTCCTTCAATATAGAGGGATATTGCCCACAAAACTCCCCACAAATAGCTTCAGTCCACTTTTTTTTGTAATTACCAATCAATTATCACTTTATTGCATGATTGTTTGTAAAACTTGATAGCGCTTCATCAATTGAAAGGCCAATTGTGATTTTTTATTTATTTTTTTGTCTAAGTGGAAGCTTTAAGATAATATACCATTAAAAATTTTTATTTCAAGTTGATGTAACATGTAATAACTGTGTAATAAACATGTAATAGCTACTCGTCATATTGCAAAAGAGATCTTATTGTCTGATGCATTTTAGATGTGATATTGTCCCTCTTACAGTAAATCGCTTTTATAAACACAGCAACTATTTAGCATAGACTGTCTCTTGCCTTTCAATCCAGTGGCTCATGTTAGTGCTTGAAACTGTGATATTCTAATCCTATTTTTGAGAAACAAATACATATTTGATTGAGAGTTTTTAGTGTTAGGGCAGTAACTAACTACATCTAGTGATGCTACTAACGAAGTTATTCATTTCTAAGCATCACGTAATGGAACTGCAAAAACAATAGGTTTCTTAAGTGTCAGATGAAAAACTTGATTCTGCTTGGTCAATCGCCAGGCCAATTGTGGATGTTTTTTTTTGTCTAAGTGGAAACTTCAGGATGATATACAGGTAAAAAATTAAATAAATAATATTTCATGTCCAAATAGCATGTAATAAGTGTGTAATAAATGTGTAATAGCTAAATACTGCTCAGATTGCAAAAAAGATCATACCATCTCTAGGGATATGCCGGTATCAAATTTTCATGTTGCGATTAATTGCTCATGCTTTTATCACGGTATACGGTATTATCACGGTATTGCAATTTAGTTTTTAAAAAAGTGTTGTCGCAATACAGTATAACAGTTAATAACTTTTTTCTTATAACAAAATTACTGAACATTTAAATAAAAATTTTATACAGAAAAATGTAGAAGTAAAAAAATGTACACAGATTAAAGTGCAAAAGAACTATAAAGACCAATAGGTATCACTTTACAATAAGACCTCATTAGTTAACCTTAGTTAATGCATTAACATTCACAATGAGCAATAGCTACATTTGCTACAGGAGCTAATCTTTAAAAAAAAATAAAAAATACAACTCTTAGTTCATGTTAGCTCATTAAATAACACAGTTGCAACTTTCGATTTTAACAACCTGTTATTAAATATTGGAATACCTAAGATTAATAAATGTTATTCTCGGTATTTAGAAGTGCCCACGATAACAATATCGTGCATATTCATTATTGTGATATATCGCATTACCGAATACCGGCACAAGTCTAATCATCTCATAGTTATGCATTTTAAAAGATATTGCCCCACTTAAATAGCTTTGCTTTCATTTTTACAGTATATAATAATCATTAACTTTCTACTTTTACAAGCTTTATAGCTTAAATTGAAACAGTGCAACACTGTTATTGAGCTGAATTGAAACAACTCTAAACTACACTGAGGTAAATTATGAAACTGTATTCTGTAGAAATGCTTTACAACTGACATTTAATTATTCATGTTTATTTCGAATTTAAATTTATTAATTGATGAATTTTACAACATTACCACTGTTTGTTAAAATGAAGTTTCTTTGAAACAATCTGTATTCAAACTATCTATAAATTGCAACATAATTAAAGGGATAGTTCACCCAAAAATTAAAATGTGATGTTTATCTGCTTACCCCCAGGGCATCCAAGATGTAGGTGACTTTGTTTCTTCAGTAAAACACAAACAAAAATTTTTAACTCAAACCGTTGCAGTCTGTCCTGAGCACGTTCTCAGATGCGTCTTCTTCTTCTTCTTGCTTTACGGCGGATCACAGACTTATAAGTGCATTACTTCCCCCTATCGCTCAAATGGACCATTGACACTCCTAATTGAGATTGTAGATAGAGTGCCATTATAAGACTGACAGACTGCAACGGTTTGAGTTAAAACTCTTCGTTTGTGTTCTACTGAAGAAACAAAGTCACCTACATCTTGGATGCCCTGGGGGTAAGCAGATAAACATCACATTTTCATTTTTGGGTGAACTATCACTTAAAGTGTGCCAAGTAGCTTGACTGTAGTTGAACTGCTTGTAGCTTTACAAACCATTTGCGAGTAGCAGGTTGTCGTCACACAGTCCTCACTGCTGACCAGGCCTGCAAACACAAGCCTTGACTTGCCCCGTTTCCACAGAAGATGTCAGGGCTCAGCGGCAGTGATCTGGATGACTATAATTAGTAGCGCATTCCATTTCCTGCGCGCCCCTCCCTCACATTTTCACATTCAATTGAATACTTCTGATTCCACATTATCCAGCTGGTGTCCTTCAACAGTCCCCGCCATCTAAATCTGACCTCTGGCGATCCGTCTTTCGGACAGGCCCTCCGTCACCGATTTCTTTTCTCTTCTGAGGAGGAGTCGCCTTTGTGCTGGATGTGCAGGAATTCCCCGGTAACCCGAGTTCAGAGTAATTGGGAAAGTGGATCCTTTTCTTTTGTTCCTGTTTTCAATTAGCACAGCTGGGTGGAGAGCGTCCCAGAGTCATGCTGGGCTGCTGTCACCCTGCGGACGGGGCAGTTTTCAGTGGGGAGGATGTCACTGAGTCAGCCCAGACGTGAGCACAGTTACCGTCTGTTTTAGCATGAGCGCTTGAATGAAATTGCCTTTAAGATGCTTTTCAGAATTTTGTGGAGAAGAAAAGCTCTCTCGATCCTGTGGAGCTTTTTGATTCTGGTTTGCATTAAAAAAAGTGAAAACGATTACTTTTTTTATTGATGAATCCCATTGTAACTGTAAAGAAAGGTCTTATTCAAGTCAAAATCAAAAGAAAAAAGATTTTGCTAAATAAAAATAACTAATTCAGTTGCTTAATGCAATCTGAAAGAAATTCATTATTGTAATGTGGGAAAAACATTAATGGAGGCTGAAGTGAACAAACTGTCTGCTCTGTTGGAAACGTAATGGCTAATTAAAAAGTACATTAAAATCATCATGATATTCACAATATGCTTTATATCAGTAAAATATTTTAATTAATTACTGTATTATATCAAAATACATTAATTACTGATCACATTATTAATATATATTTCAGTAATATGCAAATGTAATGTTAAATATTGCATTAATCAATAATATATACTGTGGGCTCAAGTAATATATATTTTTAATGAATCAATACTTTTATTCAGCAAGGCTGCATTACATTTATCAAAATTAACAGTATAAGACATTTATAATGTTATTGTTATATTTCAAGTAAATGCTGTTCTTTATTTCCTAAAATAAAAATGTTTTCCACAAAAATATTAAACAGCACAACCATTTTCAACACTGATAATAATCAGAAATGTTTCTTGAGCAGCAAATCAGCATATTAGAATGATTTCTGAAGATCATGTGACACTGAAGACTGGAGTAATGATGCTGAAAATACAGCTGCGCATCACAGAAATACATTACACTATAAAGGGGTCATATGATGTTGCTAAAAAGAACATTATTTTGTGTATTTGGTGTAATGAAATGTGTTAATGCTGTTTAAGGTTCAAATCTTCCCACATAGTGAGGTAGATATGTGGGGGCATGTTAGAACAAGCCATTTTAGGTAGGCGTGGCTGACTCTTAACTTTTATAAAGAATATCTCTTTGGATTTGAGACTTTAGTCTTTGCAACTTTACAGATCTTCTTTATGCACCAAGAGCTTGTAACACTCCAAAGAGAAAGGAAAACTTGAAATCGCATCATATGACCCCTTTAACATATCTTTAAATAGAAAAAAGTTATTTTAAATTGTAATAATATTTCACAATGTTGTTGTTTTTACTGTAATTTTGATAAATATATATTTTATATATACTGTTCCCTCCTGGTGGAATGACCTGCCCAACGCAATCCGAGCAGCTGAGTCCTTAACCATCTTCAAGAAATGGCTAAAAACACATCTATTCCATCTTTATTTGACCCTCTAACTCTAGCACTCTCTATTCTAATTCTATTTTATCTATTTGTTGACTTGACCCTCTAACTGCTTGTTTTCTTAAAAAAAGGCCTCTCTATATATTTAAACCTTGCTACGCTAAACGAGACTTGTCATAGCACTTGCATATTATTGCTAAAATAATATGTAGAATAATAGTCAAATATTAGACTAAATTATTGACTTACAACTATAGTATTTCTAACAAGAGTCAACACTCATCTCTGAGGTGGGTCCAAATCTTATAGACGTCGAACACAGATTGTTTTCCTAAGTAAGTGTGTGTTGCTTGTGTGCCATCGTGTGTGTGTGTGTGTGTGTGTGTGTGTGTGTGTGTGCCAGCTCCGTCTGGAGTGTGTTGAAATCTCTATGGCTACAGACAGACTCACATTCCTGGAGTTTTCTTGCTGGACTCTGAACACGCTTGCGGGTGAAAGGTGCTTTCAGATGCATCTGCTCTGCCACTGCCTGCTCTATAATTAGAACAACATACGAGATGGATATGGGTAGAGTTTGATACTTTTTTCAAACAGGAAATTGGGACATATCAAACAGCCCATCCCTGATTTATTTTATTTATTTATTTTTTAGTCATTAATAGGCTTTGGTTACATCACAGCCATGATTCGCTGCTTTCTAGTCAGTTGAAGATGGTATTGGGGGAGGGGGATTCTCTTTTTAGCACCTGATTGGACAAAATCTGTTGTTTAACATGAGTCATCAATATTTTAGCTTCATTTTAGTGGAAAAGAAAGACTGTAAATTTCAAATGTACTGTATATACGTGCCGAAACTGATTTTCTTTGTTTTTGTTAGAGTAGACTAGAATACTGATAACTTCTAAAGCAAATGCATATTGTGTTGAAGCCACAATGAAAGAAATTAAAGTTATTTATAGAATGCGCTCTGCAGGCAACACACAGGCTACCAGGTGATGATTTTAAAAGGCGAATGAGAGATTCACTCACTTCTGTGCTGTAAGCATGTTTGTTGAAATGAATGTGCCTCATGACAAGCGCTAGGACTGTATTGGAGTGTGTGTGCTATTTTCCACAGCTAGCACGCTAACAGGAAGAGCGGGAAGCTCAGCTCAGAGGTGTTGTGTCCATCTGGCTACTGTGAGTGTTGTTTCAGCCTGTGTTTCACCTCTAATCCACTACCAAGCCATTGTTTCTTTGAGATGTGTGTGTGTGTGTGTTTCCTCTGCAAACAGCATGTGGCTTGTACCCAAACATGGCCGTGCGAGACCCAAGCGTCAGCCCCCCATGCCTCCTAATCTCTGCTTTAGTTTTCCAAAACCAGTGCAGAAACTCATTTCTGAAAAACTATAAACCCCACCTTTCAGCCCTAAACTGGATTCGGAAAAGTAAAAATCGGGGGCTCGTCCGGGTTGTTAATATTGGCAAAGTAATGGGTTATGATTTGGTTATGTCAGTGTAATTGATTGTTAATTATCTTAAGACTTTTTAATATTGCGGTTTTAAATGAAGAAATTAAAGTACTGTACCATAAGAGGACAACAAGATTTTTGAATTCATCTTTAGAAATTTAAGAGTCTGATTTACTATGTAGACCTGGGGTTCTCAACTGTAGCCATTGAATTCCACTTTTCTGCAGATTTTAGCTTCCACCTTGATCAAACTTGCCTGCCTTTACCTATCTTGTAATTCTGAAGAATTTTGATTACCTTGTCTAGGTGTGTTTGATTAGAGTTGGATCTAAACTCTGCAGGAAAGTGCCAGAGTTGAGAAACCCTGATGTAGACATACAATCATGTCTAAAAACTTTCCTTTCCAAACAACTTACAGCCATGAGCTCATTAACATAGGACTGCCCACTTTTACTTGTGACAACATCACAAGTAAACTGAGATTTGCATAAAAAGCTTTTTATCAATTGTCACTTATTAAGGACTCAACAAAAGGGTCAGAGAGAGGCTGGAAAATGGTCAAAAGAAAAGTACAGCTGTTTTTGTTGAACAGAACCTTGACTAACCTTATAAGAGAGAAAAATATAGTGCTGTAAAAGTCATAAATATGACCCTTTAAGCAGACAAAAAATGCTATGTCTGTGCCACTGTGCCACTAGTCCTGATAATTCTACGAAACGTGTAAAACGACAGAAAGCAAAATTGTGCCACTGGCTAATTGTTGTTTGCTTTAACATTAGGCTGCTAAACAGCTGTTCCACTGCACATATTGGTTTTAATGCATGGGAAGATGGGCCTTAAATTTAAGGGGCCCAACCCACAGGTGCAGGACAGCTGCCCCACCCAGACCCCCAAGGGCCCGTTCCTTCTCTCTCCTGTCAGACCTTCGTAAATCTAAACCACTCAGACTGATAGCATCCTGACTGTTAATTAACCCCACTGTTGATGTATTTCACAAAGCTGGAGACTCTTAAACCACAACTTTAGAAACCGATGGTCAGATTTACAGCATAAACAAAAAACAGTAACATTTACATGTTATTTTAACAATATTATATTTTAAGATCTTATGAAGAAATACAGAATTCTTGGAAATGTAACCAGTAAAAAATTAGAAACAGTTTATTAAAGAGACAGAATAATAGTTTCTCAAAACACGGAGGTCTGCTGTGGAGACATGGCTTCCTGTTCTGCCACTCTGCAGGCCTGAGATCAGCAGGAAGTAGATAATCTTCCCGGCGTAGCGTGAATAGTTTGAGTGAGTCACTCTCTGATTGACGCTTTTGTGTATTTTGTGACTCATTTGGTCACTAACAGCCATATGATTTTCTGTTCAGACCAGTTTGTGTACAAACAAGCTGGTGAAGTTTAGTGTCATATATTTTAGTTTAAAACTAAAAAAACCCTGTAAAGAATGTAATCAGCCAAGTTGATACGTTTATGGGTCTGGATCTTCTTTAAACCCAGATATTGATTGATTGGTTAGAATTAAGGTGCGATTGTTGACTATACACAATTTATGCACTATTTTAAGCTTGTCAAAAATGTCAAAAAAAGCTTGTCAAAAAAAGTTGGTCATGCAAATTTGTCGCATTAACCAATAGAAATCTGCCTGGTTTGAAAGTGACTTGTTGTAAGTGGAGCTTCATGCATCACTATACAATTGACAATGGAACATTGACCTTTTTTGGCCACAAAATTTCGTCATATTTCACTAATAAAACTGCACCTTAAGAATGATAAAAATAAATATAAATTTAAAAGCACTACTCCAATTTCCTGTATTTGAAGGTTGGGTTCTTTTAATTGAGCAAAGGTGTCACAATATGATGTATCGATCTTCTATTGGTCACGCGTCCATATATATCATATTAATTTGTAGGTCTTCGTTTGCCCAACTTTCATATAAAGTTGAATGGGAAACTTAGCATGAGATTGTGTATAAATGGAAGTCAATGGAACGAAAAATGACCACCCCTTTAGCTTTGCAGGTGATCAACTGTAAATAAATAAGACTACTGGCAACCAAATTTTGGAGCTTAACCAGTGGTTGTACAAGGCTTGCATTTATTCATCATTACCGTATCCTGCAGTCCTGCAGATCTACTTTCCTGCAGAGTTCAGTTCCAGCTCTAGCGAAACACACCTGAACCTGCTCATCAAGGTTGAAAATATCAGACAAGGTTGAGACTAATCTCAAGCGGAAGTCATATCTCCAGGAACAGGTTTGAGCACCCCTGAACTAGACGGTAAAGCCCACCTGATAATGAAAGCAGTGCTAAACTGGTTTACTGACTGAGGGACACTGAGATTGTCATTTAGCAACCGCCAGTCTGACGCTCGTGGCCTTGCATGAAAAATGCAGAGAAGCCAGAATTTCACGTAGCTGCAGTTTTGAAGGGTTTACTCAGGGTGGAGGAGTGGAGAGGACGAGAGTGAACTGTTGAGGACACCACAGCCTGAAAACACCAGTACATCTGTTACGTGATATGATCCGCAATGATTGTTCATTCTGGACTTTTAGAGCTCTGTGGTTAGAACTGCAGGTCGAAAGGTTGCGTTGAGTCCAGCAATGGCTTGTTGAATGATTTAAGGCAGAATCTTGCATCGTAAAATGATATTTTTTTTTTGCAAAACTTTTGAGCTTCCCCTAATAAGTTTGCTCACAAAACCTTTGTCTTCACCGAAGGAACTTTGCATTTACTTGTTTGTAGGGAAATGTATGGTGAATGTGGGCATAGAGGGTGATTTCGTATACATTCAGTCTAATGGCACTTATTAACTGATTTAAGTTTTGGTGGGTTCCTGTGAATTCGTATAATCTTATTTTGGTGTATACATTGTTGTATGATCTGTTTAAACCCACTAAGGGTTAAGTTTAGGGGTTGTCCTTCATGCTTAGTTATTTTCTAAAAAAAAAAAAAACATTTTTATCAGACAAATTCATGTGAAAATGGCAACTCATAAAATAGTTAAAATCTAGTTTGTTTTCTAAAATGTAATGGTAGGCATCATTTTTTTGCGCAATTTTTTTTGGGAACCTTTGCGAAAGAAAAGCAATATAATTGATTCTTCCCATCCCATTTTTTTTCCATCACCATGTAATTTCCGTAGTGCTTCCCCAACACTGACACCCAACACTTGTGGTTAGACATGCCCAAGAAATCTAAATATGTCCTCTGAGAGACAGTTGGGTTTTAAATTGGTTTTGGAGTAAAGGGTTGGGATCAGACTAAAGTGTCCAATGTGCAAAATCGCCATTGTGTTCCTAGAATACAAGAAAAACTAGTTCTGGTTTGCTTGACCTAAAGAAAAACAGGTTTTCTTCAAAACAGTGTGAATATTCTTCTGCAGTGTGTTTAATGTGAACATGTTGTTTTCGTTCTTGTGCAGTCACGTTGAGAAGATCACCACATGGCACGACCCCAGGAAGACCATGACACCCTCGGTGGCCCAGATGGGTCTGCACAATCAAGCCTCCAACAACGGCAACATACAGCAGCGCTCCATGGCTCTCTCTCAACCCAACCTCGGTGAGTGTGAAAGCCGTCCCTCCCAGCAGTCCACATTCCCCATTACTCATGAAAACACACATGCTCTCTTGAGCTGTTTTCAATCAGCTGGGATGGAGCTGAAGGAGCTTTGCTACAGGTGCTTGCCCTGTGTAACTCCAATGCTCGACGGCCCGTGACATTCACACAGACATCTAATATCACACCTCTGATGTGGAATCGGGATGAACTTCATGGTGTTTAATAAATGTACAATAGTTGACCTCTAGCATGCTAAAATACAGTTCTTTTCTTTTGTGTTTAGATGTGAGATTTAAACAAACTCACATAGTCTTAAACCCACACCATTTGTGCAACACACATGATCCACTAAAACAACACCATTTACTCTTATATAGTGCACTATTTGAAGGCAACAGCCATTTGTAGTGGTGTTCGAAACCATAGTGGGCATAACTGAGTGCACCACAGCACCACAGTGTTCAACCGATATACTGTACACTCAGTGGATACCAATGCACTGTGAGGGTCACTTCAAATAAATAACCCCAACTCAACAGAAGACTGCACCCACAGGCCTTCCGGTGCAATCAAATTAAATATTCAAATTCACAAATTCTGAATTAAAGTGGACAATACTTTATTAGTTGAGAATTGTAAATGAGCGTATAGGGGACGATTTGTAAAAGTCTCATGCTAAGTCATTTTGTGCCAGTCACATGGCAATTATTAACTTTTCCACAGTTTGCTGAATTTGTATAAATTCATAGAATCTCATTTGTATGTTTTTGTACGATCTGTTTTTGCCTCACTGAGGCTTAGGTTAGGGGATGAACCTTCATGCTTAGTTTTTTTTTTAATTGTACATTTTTATATGAATCAAATTATAAAAATTCATACAAAATCACAAACTTGTAAAATAGCTATGTTTTCTCATGCATACTCAATGGCTAGCCACCAGAGAATAACTCTACACTGTGAGGGTCGCTTCGAATATATTCCCACATCTCAAAAAAGATGGCACACTCAGGTTCTGGATTCACAAATTTCAAATTCAAGTGGACTATATTAGTTGAGAATAGTAAATGAGCATTTAGGGAACAATTTAGAAAATTCTCATGCTAAGTCATTTCATGCCAGTCTCATGGCAATTATTAACTTTTTTATATTTTGCCAAATTAGTATGAATCCATACAATCTCATTTGTGCGTGTTCGTACATTTTTTTATGCCCCAATGAAGATTAGGTTTAGGCGTGAACCTTCATGCTTAGCTTTTTTTTCTTCTAAAATTTGTTTTTGTATGAATCAAATCATACAAATTCGTACAAAATCGCTAACTTGTAAAATAGACGTGTTTTTACATCTCAACAGAAGATGGCGTCCATAGCACTTCCGGCGCACTCAGTTACTGAATTCAAAAATTTTAAATTCATGTGGACTATATTAGTTGAGAATAGTAAATGAGCTTATAGGGTACGATTTCCAAAAGTCCCATGGCAAGTCATTTTGCACCAGTCTCATGGCAATTGTTAACTTTTGCCAAATTTGTACGAATTCATACAATCTCATTTGTACGTTTTTGTATGATTTGTTTACACCCCACCGAGGGTTAGATTTAGGGGTGGACCTTCGTACTTATTCTTTTTCTAAAAATTTTATTTTTTGTACGAATCAAAACATACAAATTCATTCGAAATCGCAAACTCAAGAAATAGTTATGTTTTCTCATGCACACTCAATGGCTAGCAGCTAGAGAACACCCATGCACTGTGAGGGTCGCTTCAAATAAATTCCCGCATCCCAACAGAAGATGGTGTCCACAGCACTTTCAGCGCACCCAGTTTCTGAATTCGCAAGTTCCGAATTCAAGTGGATTATATTAGTAGAGTATTGTAAGGAATAGTAAATTAATGTATGGGGTCGATTTCGAAAAGCCACAGTCTCATGGCAGTTATTAGCTACATTTGCTACGTTTTACCGAATTAGTATAAATTTGTACATTTATATGTTTTTGTACAATCTGTTTATGCCAAACTGAGTGTTAGGTTTAGGGATGGACTGGTGTTTTTCTAAAAAAATATATATATTTTTGTACAAATCAAATCATACAAATTCATACGAAACTGCATAAAATACTGTAGTTAGGTTTTCTCATAAGATCAGGTTAGATTCAGAATGTACAGTATTTGAATCTAGTATGTGTTTTTAAGGAATCGTTCACATTTACTTAAAAAAAACTAGTCTGTTTTGTATTATTTTAGGCTAGGTACCATTAAAAACTAATTGTTTTAGACTAAGTAACAAAGTGTTTCATTTAGTAATTTCTTAAAGTATGTGTACATGACATGAAGGCTATCTGCCATTTCTGTATAACAGCACATAGAGCAGTCTGTCTGTTGATTAGAGGCCCTGAATGAGGTTTAACTGGTATTTCTGAGAGGGTCAAATGCTGATTTAATGAAAAAAGCCTCCCAGCCAGCAGATCTGAAGGCTTTTAAAGCTGTATTAGATTTGTTGACTGTCGTACGTGAGGCGTTCTGTAGCATGTTTTGCGTGTTGCTTGCTCTGTCCCGTGACACGGGCCGCCGCTCTTACTCTTGTCAGTACCTTAAATGATTTCCAAATGTGCTTTCTTTGTTTGGCTTTTTTTCTTCCCAAATCCTGATTTGTGATGAAATGGAAAAAAAGGTGTGCCTCAGCTTTGTTGGCAGCCGAGAAACAGATTCCTGCAAAGGGGGGATGGAGGGATAAGAACAAGACGAAAGAGTTTGGAGGGAGAAATATTCCTTCCAGCACTGCATACAGCAGACGGAAACTATCTCAGCATATAGAGTTACATACTATGAAGTTGAGATGTTGTCTCCATTCACAGGAAGTAAAGATATTTAACAAAAACTTCTAACTTTTTCCTTTTTACCTTGTTGTAAATAATAGCAAATAAGATGCAACTTTTCCTTTTCAGTGTGAAGGTATCACATATCATGACGAGGGAAGAAGCAGCGGTGATAGTGTCTCACTGCGCTTGTGTGGATGTGAATAAAGCTGCTCATCCTGAAATAATGATGTGTGTTTAAGCCAACCTGCTACACTCGTTCAAACAGCTGCTTTTCTGTAAACTCAACCACTCATTTCTCTGGTGCACGGTCTTCCGGTGACTCAACCACTCAGGTTTTTTTGACATGGCCGTGTCATCCATTTTGGCTCAACGGGAACTAGTACAAGTTCAACAGACTCATAATAGAAAGCCGTGACTCAGACCCTGCGCCTACAATCCCACAATTGCTTGTGCTTCCTCTGTCCCTGGATGGAGTTTTTTTTTTCAGCCTCTAGGAACTTGAGAGACAACAGATTTCCTGTATTCTTAGTTTAGACCAGCTTGAGCCTTCACCTGTTGTGTGTTCGCAGTAATTCATGGCGGGGCCCCCTTCAAAAGTCATCACTCTGGAGTGTGGGTCTGGCTGCTGGCTGATCTCTAGCTGTTGTACTGTTGCCGAACAGGACAGCTGCCCGAGGGTTGGGAGCAGGCCGTCACCCCTCAGAGAGAAACATACTTCATTGACCACAAAACCCAAAGCACCTCATGGCTGGACCCACGGGTGGGTGAGTACTGTTTGTAATTGTCTGTTGGCCTGATCAGTGATCATTTTACTTATAAAAACTTAACGATCCTTGACAGTAGGGGTGGGCAATATACCGGTAGACACGGTTAACTGGTAGAAATGTGTCAACCGATAGAGATTTTCAACTATCTCTATCGCGGCTACACGTTCAAGATGTTGCTGTGCTACGTGGTCACGAAGATTTATTATTTGCGTGTGTTTTTAAGCATTGCGGTTTAAAAATAGGTGATTTTAAGCCAGTGAAACAATCAGCAGTGAAAGAGAACTCATTTCGCTTTATAAGCGCGCTGTCTTAGGCCCTGTCCACACGAACGCAGTTATTTTTAAAACCGCAGCTTTTTCTACGCGGACACGCTCACGTGATGTTGCTGTGCTACGTGATCACGAAAACGTATTGGTTTGTACGTGCTCATAGAGCGTGGAGGTATTAAACTGCTTTATAGGCCTTGTTATATTTATAGGAAGTTATATTTGCTGCTTTATAGGCCTTGAACAGTTAAATGCACACATGCATGTGTCAAAATGCCCGTCTTTGCAAGTATTCTCATCAACACAGTAACAGCTGAGAAAGAAAATGCATTTGTAACAGTATATTGGATCCGGGCAGCTCTTAAAGTGACAGCAGTCTAATATTCCTGATGTCTGTCATTCATGTTAATCAAACAACAAAAGAGAGAAAATCTCTCACTGCTCCTTGACTAAATCACTTTTGTAACTTTTTTTTTTGCATGTACCATTTCTGATTTATTTGTTCTACTGTTTTTTTGTCCTATTGCTTGTAATTAGTTTCTAATTCTTTTTTTATCGCTGACCGTTTACTTGTCTTCAGGGGGTGTACTACTTTTTGTGGATTTTTCAGTGTACACTGACCAGTGTGGAATGTGTTGTAACTTTAGTTTGACAATTTGAATTTGGGGGGATCATTGTCATTGAGTTTCAATCTATTTTTGTTTATAATAGTGGACATTAGTTGCTGTCATGATATTAGATTTTCACTACATGATGATCATGGCCAAAATAACTTACAATAACCAAATTATCGCAATAGACCCAGCGTTTTCTTATTTTCTGTTTAATGGTGAGTGCAATAGCAATACCTACTATGTTGGAGTGTCAACAAGATCACTTGTGTTGGATTATTTACTAAATTATTAATAAGCGTAGTATTATATATCACAGTTATCGTGAATACCAGTATACAACACACGTAGTGGACAGAAAGTTCAGTCACATGTAAAATAGTCCATATCCTTTGCTGTCTTTATGAGAAGGTATTTAGATCTTCACCATAAAAAGCACAAGTAAATGTAAGTGGAGCGAGAAAATTCGGTCTTTTAGCCAATGCTTTGGTTATGAGCTCTTGTTGGGACGGGATGTCCTTTAATGTCTCACAGATTTTTGGGACTGGACATTTTCCTTTGCTTTTTTCCTGTCATTTTTGCTGACCCTGCTGGACAGCTGATGCCGTTTCTGGGAAATCAGTGAAACAAGAAGCTCTTTGTTGGTGTGGCTTTAGCAACTCAATCGACTCTCTCTGTCCGATCTCTCTCTCTCTCTCTCTCTCTCTCTCTTTCTCTCTCCTTCACGAACCTTGTCCGCTGCGCATGTGTTTTCTATCATGGCGGGTGTTGTGACTCTCAGATGTCAGGGGGGCTAAAGGCTGGAAGCCAGAGTGTGTCCGGTTGAAGCTGTTCACATCTGGACCAGCAGCACACACTGGAATAGATCGTAACCGAGAGTCAGTGCTGCTTCCCACCTGTTGGACTGTGTTGAACTCGGACAGTGAATGCCATGAACTTTGACCTCTAGATGAACGGCATTTAAAAGTGAATCTCACATAACTTAAAAAACATGTCCGGGTCATATTTAGCCTCAAAATCAAACAAAAGATTTTAGGCTTTTCTTGGGACCATTAATATCTGCACCAGTGTTAATTTCGTTGATGAACAATTTACGTCATACATTTCGTCAATTACATTTTTTTCACCAACGACAACGAGACTATAACGAACTAAAACTCTTTTTGAATGACAAAAACTATGACGTAAATCTATTGACATTTTCGTCAACGAATAAAAACGAGACGAAAATGTTAGGGAGAGACGATTTGGAATCTGCTGCGTGGTTCGGAGGTTAGATGCGTACATTTATTAACCGGCGGGACATAAGCTAACACATACACTTGCTGCACGTTGCATAAAACGTTTAAAAATGTCAATATGTGGGAGTAAACTATGACGTACATCTATTGACATTTTCGTCAACGAATAAAAACGAGACGAAAATGTTAGGGAGAGACGATTTGGAATCTGCTGCGTGGTTCGGAGGTTAGATGCGTACATTTATTAACCGGCGGGACATAAGCTAACACATACACTTGCTGCACGTTGCATAAAACGTTTAAAAATGTCAATATGTGGGAGTAAGAGAAGAGCAGACATATGGATAAATCTGACGACGCAAGAGAGAACTCAATTCAGTCCAGTTTTCTGAGCGCAGACACTGAAGCA
>NW_015666359.1:78085-85309 GCF_001515625.1 Sinocyclocheilus rhinocerous
TATAATATGTAGTCGACTAAAACTAGACTAAAACTAAAAACAATTCAGATGACTAAAATATGACTAAAACTAAATGGCATTTTAGTCAAAAGACTGACTAAAACTAAATAAAAATTTGCTGTCAAAATTAACACTGATTTGCACTGAGACAACAAATAATGGATAAGTTTGTGATTTTAGCAACACAAGTGACGCCAAACAGAAGTGCAACAGTAATTCAGTTTTATACAAAGTGTTTTAACAGAATTTACTCAGAAATTAAAATTCTGTCGTTGTTTACTCACCTTACTAGTTCATCTTTGAAACACAAATGGAGATATTTTGATGAAACCTGAGAGATTTGTGTCGTTCCACTGTAAGTCCATTCCACCAAAGCATTCAAGCTTTAAAAAAAGTTAACAAAGATATTAAAAGCAAACCATGTAAACGTAGTGATTTAATCCAAGTCTCCTGAATATAATGAACAGATTTTAAACATTGATCAACACATATCTATAGAGCACATCAAATATGGTAAATAGAAACACAACTTTAAATGCTTGACACGCGAGAACAAACCTCACTGGTTCTTCTGGATCAAGAAAGCACATTTTGGTAGAATGGACTTTCAGTGAACAGAACCCTGTCAGATTTCAAAGTATCTTTAATTTGTGTTTCGAGGAAGATACACAGAGGGTGATGGGCTTTAACTTTTTCCACCCAGTAAGTTTGATTGAGTCTTTTGCACATTTGAGAAGATGTGAGTCCTGTGCAGATGTTTAAGACATACTTGTAGTTTGTTCGAATCCCCAACCTTCAAGTATGCTACTTCAAATCAAGTGACTTGCTGAGGAGAGGTGTGCTCTTGCTTATTACATTACTTATTCACTCAGACTTATAATTTAGGTCTGACAGACAATAAAACAAGCAAACATTTGTATTTTTTTTTTACGTTGAATGAGAGACCCGAGCCATATCTAGAGACCTGGAAGTTACAGAGACTTGGGTATGTGCTCTTTTGACTCTTTTGACCAGTACTTTTACATTTATACATTTGGCAGATACTTTTATCCGAAGTGACTTGCATTGCATTCATACATACAAGTGGAACTCTTTTTCTTTAGATTTTCTTTTCTTAAAATTCTTAAATCCATTAAGCTAGCAATGCCCTTTAAACCAATCAGCAACCACATACTGTAGCATCACAGCAAAAACACTGATTCTCTTGGTGAGCACACTTAGCATTACCTGATTACATAATAAGAGTCTTTTTTTAGTTTGTTTGTTCTAAACCATACTGTAAATCTCAAGAACATTGGGTTCCTGTTTATGAATCCGTAACTACTATGTACTTACATTTTTTAAAATGTACTTAGTGTGTAAATGATGGTTTATAACACTCTTGTGAGATTCACATTTACATTTGCTGCTATTTTGTTTTGAGTTACACTTTGTTTTACAAGTACGTGCATTTACAGTAACGTAAGGTAACAATTGACCAAAGTATACTTTGGTTTTATATGTATGCTAGATTTCTCTGCATACTTGTAAAACAGTTAAATAAAGTGCTACCAAATTTTGAATATTAGAAGTTTAGTGGACAGTCGACAGCGTAATAACATGTGTAATAACAAGTGTAAGCACAATGTAAGAATTAATATATTGTATCAAATTCTTTTTCATAAAGTAAGTGCACTTTTAAAAATAAAGGTTCCAAAATGTTGTTTTCACAGCAATGCCATAGAAGAACCATTTTTTTTAGTGGACCGTTCTTAAATAAACCATTTTATGCATTTTAATAATCTAAACAACCTTATTTTTCTCCTATAAAGAACCTTTTCTGCTATAGAAAGATTCAATGGATGTTAAAGTTTCTTCATGGAACCATCAGTGCCAGAAAATAACCTATATTTTTTAAGAGTGTATATTGTACGATGTCTGTCATAAATTGGGACCAAATTTAATTTTCACTTGTTAAGGTTTGTAGCAAACAGAACAGAATACAAACTTAGTCTTAAGGTTGTTGAATCCTTTCCAGCCACCTGATCATTGGCCTATGTACTTACATTTTTAAAAATGTACTTAGTGTGTAAATGATGGTTTATAACACTCTTGTGAGATTCACATTTACATTTGCTGCTATTGTGTTTTGAGTTACACTTTGTTTTACAAGTACGTGCATTTACAGTAACGTAAGGTAACAATTGACCAAAGTATACTTTGGTTTTATATGTATGCTAGATTTCTCTGCATACTTGTAAAACAGTTAAATAAAGTGCTACCAAATTTTGAATATTAGAAGTTTAGTGGACAGTCGACAGCGTAATAACATGTGTAATAACAAGTGTAAGCACAATGTAAGAATTAATATATTGTATCAAATTCTTTTTCATAAAGTAAGTGCACTTTTAAAAATAAAGGTTCCAAAATGTTGTTTTCACAGCAATGCCATAGAAGAACCATTTTTTTTAGTGGACCGTTCTTAAATAAACCATTTTATGCATTTTAATAATCTAAACAACCTTATTTTTCTCCTATAAAGAACCTTTTCTGCTATAGAAAGATTCAATGGATGTTAAAGTTTCTTCATGGAACCATCAGTGCCAGAAAATAACCTATATTTTTTAAGAGTGTATATTGTACGATGTCTGTCATAAATTGGGACCAAATTTAATTTTCACTTGTTAAGGTTTGTAGCAAACAGAACAGAATACAAACTTAGTCTTAAGGTTGTTGAATCCTTTCCAGCCACCTGATCATTGGCCATGGACATGGTGTGAGCTTTTTTATTTTTAAATAAGCTGCACAATAATGAATCCAAGAGCAGTATGAGCTGATCCGGAGAGCAGAAAGACTGTGCTTAGTTTGTGCCGTATCTCACGACTCTTTCAGCCCACATCTGGCTTTTACAGGAATGTTTTGTCCATGTGAAAGTGGTTTACCCGACAGATAAACACACTGCACACACAGATACACACACGTGCTCCATATGGTCAGGAGTCGCCAGCACTCTTCACAGTGCATTTCTTCCTGTGTGCGGTGAGAAGATTATCATCATGAAACTGGTTGAGTTTGAACTGAAGTAAAGCATGTGAATCTTATTGTGCTGTAATGTCAGTTGTGAAACTCTGCCTGAGTCCTTGAAGCAAACATTGTTTCTTATCGGTCCGTTCCTCTGAGAACATCAGACGTCCTTTACACTGAAACAGAACAGCTTTTCACAAACCAGAACTCTGGCTTCATCCAGAGATAAATGAAATCACAGTAGAATACAGCAATTGTTGTAAACAATTTACAAAAATGTTCATTTTGAGTTCAACTAAATGATATAAAACTCGTTCTTCTGTAATCTAAAAGAGGCCCACCCTAGTGATCAACAGTGTGAACTACACTGCTTCCTGGACGTTAGCCAATCACAACAGAGCGTATTTACATATTGAAATCTGAAAGAGACACTACAGTTCAAATGTTTTGTGTCAGCAAGATAATTTTTTCAAAGAAATTAATGTTTAATTAAGCAAATTGATCAAAATTGACAGTGAAGGCTATTACATTAAAAATCAATTTCAAATAAATGTCGTTCTTTTGAATTTTCTATTCATTAAATAATCTTGAAAACATTAAGCACGGTTTCCCCAAAAATATTAAGCAGCACAACTCTTGTCAACATTGATAATATTAAGATTGATTAAAAGTAAATCAGCATATTAGAATGATTTCTGAGGGACCATGACTGGATTATACGGGTAGCTTCTGAGGCTACGTTTTCATTTTAAAAAGCATACGTTTTGCTCCGGTTACGCCTGTCAGTTACACTACTCCAGCTTTTTCCCTCAAAAACGGAGACTTTCGAAAGCGCCCGTTTTAGTTCGAAAACTCCGCGGTCGTGTTTCCGTGTAAACGGACCAAAACGGAGACTTATGAAAACGGCAGCTGCCCACATTCGCTCTGCGTATCCTTGACGACCATGTAAACGATAACATCATGCTCACCGTTGCACCTGCATGAATGGTCATGTGACATGCGTTTTCGGTTGTGTAGTGTGGACGGAGATCGTTTCTGAAATGCAGTGAAAACGCCAGTGTAGACGAGGGTCATTTGCGTTTTAAAAAGGCATGTAAACATGGCCAGAAATGTGGCTTTGTCATTACAGGAATATATTATGTTTATCTTCAAATAGAAATCAGTTGTTTTAAATTGTTTAAATTTAAATTCAAATAAATGTGTTGGTGAGCTTAAAGGCCCGTTCACACCAAGGACGAAAACTATAAAGATAACCATAAAGATATAGTTCTAAAAATCGTTCTCAATATTAAAGAATGGCAGAGTCCACGCCACAGCTATAACGATAACGATACAGAGAAACGATATCGTTGGAATCACTTTCAGGACGATTTTTTCCAGCTGATGAACGATAAAAACATTGACAGCCAATCAGATTCAATCCTGCTGTCACGAGCTCGAGAATTTAAAGCGGCAGATGAGCGTGCGCTTAAAATAAATAGACGATATTGGTGCATGTGGACGCTAATATCGTTATCTTTATAGCTATCTTTCTTGATGTGAACGGGGCTTAAGAGCTCAGTTTTACCGACCCAAACTTTTGAACAGTAGTGCTATGAGCCAAAGCATCCAGTATAATTGTTTGGCTCAGATAGCAGATAGAAATTTGTCACGAAAACTAAATTCTGACTTGTCTAGCTAACATTAAAAGTGGACTTACTTGATTTGCCTGTTGTCGGTGGCCACACTGAAGCCATTTTAAGGCCAGTATTTTTTTTAGTAGGACAGGGAAGAGATTTCCTGGTAAACACTTTTCCGTGCTGCGTTCTGGCCAGCTGTAATTGAGTCATTGTGTTTGTGTGCCGTCTTTGTTTAACCTGTTTTTCCTCAGACAATCAGAAACAAAGCCGCATTTCGAAACACTATGATTTGCCATTTTAGCATGAGGATTAGAACCTGCATTAATGAATCTGTCTGGTTTTGTACAGACAGACTTTTAAGTATCTGCATATAGCCTGGCTATTTGCCAAAGAACAACCCATTTAGATAGAAACGACCTTCTAACTGACATGGAAAGCAACCAGTCACGGGAAATGTGTCCTGTAAACTTTAAAATGATGGTTTCTGTCCATCTACAAGTAACAAGTACAACTCTAATTTAGAATATAAAGTATCTCTCTTTGTAGATGCCTGATTCCTCGTAAATGAAACCAGCCAATCAGTTTAGAGCTTGCCAGATGGAGAAAGTTCTTGAATTCTGCTCGGATGAGTGAAGGCTGTGTCTGAGCGTGTTTGTCGTGTGTTTGTGGCAGTGCTGAGCCAGCAGGCCCATCAGCAGCACCTCCAGCAGCAGCAGCAGCAGGTCCAGGTCCAGGGCCCCCAGCAGCAGAGCTCTCAGCCCATGATGAGCATGAGCGGCCCCATGAGCGCCCAGCAGCACCAGCAGAAGATGAGGCTCCAGCGCATCCAGATGGAGCGAGAACGCATCCAGAGGAGACAGGAGGAGCTCCTGAGACAGGTGAGTGTCTGCTGGAGAAACAGTCCACCAGAACTATTACAACAAATATAGCGTAAAGGGCAAAACAGACATGCAAATAACAGGATTTCAGAAAGGTGACAGACAAAGCATTTTAATCCAAACATAAAAAAAATATTATTTTCATGCTGCTGTGAAGAATAATTTGTTTCTTGATGCCTCAAACCCCAGCAGTTGTCGCCAGCATGCTCTTAAACTGTGATTTTAGGGGAAAAGATTACAATTTCCGGAAAAAAAAAAAAATCTATAAATTTAATAATTCCAGTAAAAAATGAACTTGTTAACTGAAAATTTTAACTTTGACAAACATAAAAATAAAGTGTGTATAAAAACGAGTGCTGGCAAACGATTACTCGCGATTAATCGCTTCCAAAATAAAAGTTTTTGTTTACATAATATATGTGTGTGTAGTGTGTATATTTATTATGCATATATAAATACACACACACGCATGTATATATTTAGGAAAAATATGTTATGTTTATATATTAGATATATTTATAAATAATATACGTTATATGAATATACATATATGCATGTAAATATTTTCAAAATATATACATGCATTTGTGTGTATTTTTATATATACGTAATAAATATACACAGTACGCACACATATACTGTATTATGTAAACAAAAACTTTTATTTTGGATGCAATTAATCGCGATTAATCGTTTGACCGCACTAATAAGAACATTTTTATATTTGAAGAAATGTTAACTTACAACCTAAAGAACCTAAAAAAAAAAGTAAAAAAAAAAAAAAAGAAATGCTGCCTTGTCAACTAACTGAAATAAAGTTTGTTGCATTACTAAAATAACTAAATCTGAAATAGACAGACGCTTTAAATAGAAAAAAAGCTAATACAAATTACAGAAGTACAACAAAATGACTAAACTGTAAATTAAAAACTGAAAATATAAAAAAGGAAAGGTAATTCAAACTAATAATAATTAAAAAAGTTATTTATAATAATAATTGTTGTTGTTGTTGTTTATAATTAAATAAAATTAAATAAATAAAATGTGTATAAGAAGTTTTCCAAAAGAGAGACATAGGGTCTCAAAATATGACTTGTAACACAAGAGCCAGTTAAAAAAAAACGTCTTGTGTGAAGTTTGACGCCATCTAGTGTTACAGAAGCTGAGCGACATAAATCAAAGTTGAGGTTTATAGAAATGATTCAAAGGAGAACACATCAGTCCAGCCTCGGGAATCGGCGGCAGACGGACCTCACGCAGCTTGTGTTTATATGAAACATCTCTGACTCTTCGGTGACTCTGTTAACTCAGTTTGTGATGCTGGACATGTTTTTCTGTGTGAGGACACATGCTGTTTGCATATGTTTGTGGACTAAGGCTGAAAAAAGAACAGCTTTAAAAAAAGATGAGTCAGACATTGGTTTCTGGATCTGGACGTCTTCCACGCTTTTCTTCTGGACTGAATTCTTGCAGCTGTTTTTGTGAACGCACTCCACCCTGAATCTCGTCTATATATAAACAGCCTGAGCTGCTCTGACCAGCGGATTTATGAGCTGAAATCTGGAGTTTATCGTTTTATAAAACCATTTACATTAATTCTTATGATAAAATATTAAAACTTAGTTTATTAACGCTTAGTTTATTGTCTGTCTGTCTGTCTGTCTATCTATCTGTCTGCCTGTCTGTCTGTCTCTCTGTCTGTCTGTCTGTCTGTCTGTCTCTCT
>NW_015666359.1:94291-126167 GCF_001515625.1 Sinocyclocheilus rhinocerous
AAGTGATTAATCGCATCCAAATTAAAAGTTTTTGTTTACATAATATATGTGTGTGTACTGTGTATATTTATTTGTATATATAAATAAACACACACACATACAGTATATATTTCGAAAATATTTACATGTATATATTTGTATTCATATAATTTATATTATATATAAATATATTTAAAATATAAGCATAACATATTTTTCATAAATATATACATGTGTCTGTATTTATATATACATAATATATTTGTGTGCACTGTGTTTATTTATTATGTAAACAAATTTTTTTATTTTGGATTCGATTAATCGGGACTAATTGTTTGGCAGCACTAATATATATATATACACACACACACACACACACACACACACATTAATTTACTGTATGTGCCTGACAATCACACTACCTGGAAATACTGTGTATATTGAGTTTATTTAACAGAAGCAGTAAAGCAGTTTTATGAACATTGGCAGGTTTATTTCAGTGACTGAGTGTAAATGTTAATTCTTCCTCTCAGTGTTTCAGTTCCTGGTGGTAATGTGTAACCGTCTCTAATGGTTAACTGCTGACACATGACAGCGATGTAAAGCTGCAAGTGTGTTTGGGTTACAGTGTGTGTTTGTGTTTCTCCAGGAGGTGGCGCTCCGGCAGCTGCCCATGGACTCTGATAATATGGCACCTGTGGCACCAAACATCAGCTCTCCACCAATGACGCAGGGCAACATGCCCAACAACAGCTCAGACCCCTTCCTCAACAGGCAAGTCTGCTCTTTACTCTCTTTAGTTTAATGTTAAAAATGAGTTTGACTTGGTCCAGATCTCCCAGATTGCTCTCTGAGGGTATGAAGTCGTGTTAAAGGCGTGTGTGTGTGTGTGTGCGTGTGCGCGCAGTGGGCCGTATCACTCGCGGGAGCAGAGCACAGACAGCGGGCTGGGACTGGGCTGCTACAGCATCCCCACCACTCCCGAGGACTTCCTCAACAGCATGGAGGAGATGGACACAGGTACAGCACCAGATAAAAAACCATGATAGAGCACGGCATTAGTGTTATTTTAGTTGTTATAGTACAGGGCTGTCCAAACTCGGTCCTGGAGGGCCGGTGTCCTGCAGAGTTTAGCTCCAACCCTAATTAAACACACCTGAACAAGCTAATCAAGCTCTTACTAGGCATAGAAACTTCCAGTCAGGTGTGTTGAGGCAAGTTGGAGCTAAACTCTGCAGGACACCGGCATGGTGGTGGCAGCATCATGCTGTGGGGGTGTTTTTCAGCTGCAGGGACAGGACGACTGGTTGCAATCGAGGGAAAGATGAATGCGGCCAAGTACAGGGATATCCTGGACGAAAACCTTCTCCAGAGTGCTCAGGACCTCATACTGGGCCGAAGGTTTACCTTCCAACAAGACAGTGACCCTAAGCACACAGCTAAAATAATGAAGGAGTGGCTTCACAACAACTCTGTGACTGTTCTTGAATGGCCCAGCCAGAGCCCTGACTTAAACCCAGTTGAGCATCTCTGGAGAGACCTAAAAATGGCTGTCCACCAACGTTTACCATCCAACCTGACAGAACTGGAGAGGATCTGCAAGGAGGAATGGGAGAGGATCCCCAAATCCAGGTGTGAAAGACTTGTTGCATCTTTCCCAAAAAGACTCATGGCTGTATTAGATCAAGAGGGTGCTTCTACTAAATACTGAGCATTTTTCAGTTTTTCTTTTTTAATAAATCTGCAAAGATGTCAACAATTCTGTGTTTTTCTGTCAATATGGGGTGCTGTGTGTACATTAATGAGGAAAAAAAATTAACTTAAATGATTTTAGCAAATGGCTGCAATATAACAAAGAGTGAAAAATTTAAGGGGGTCTGAATACTTTCCGTACCCACTGTATATTAAATACAGTACAACAAATACCACCATGGTGTACATTTTCAGGGGCTTTTGGGCCACCTACCCATGAAATTTGGTATTTATATGCTATACATAATGTATACTTACAGTATATGTTGCTTGTAAAGTTGGTGTAGATACTGTATCGTACATATATGTATGTATATGTATGAAACTCAGTACTTTATACCCACTTAAATGCATTTTTTTTCAATGGTAGTGTTGTGTCTTGCCCCGTGCATTGTTTATCAGTTACATGCTGTATCTCTTCTTGTAGATGCAAGGGATTATTTCTAAAATAAACAGTATAGCATGTTTAACTTTCCCCCTGCCAGTGATGGCCTGAGTTTGCAGACGCCTGCGCTATTAAGGGAATGAACATGATTGTTAGCTAGTTTTATAGATGTTTAGAGGGTAATAATTACCGTTTACGACTGCCAGGGAAATGATGTTTCCCGTCGTCTCGTCTGCAGGTGAGAGCATGGTGCAGGTCAGTATGAGCGTCCCGCCGCAGAGCCGTTTCCCAGACTTCCTGGACTCCATGCCTGGCACCAACGTGGACCTGGGCACCCTGGAGGGGGCCGACCTCATGCCCATCCTCAACGACGTGGAGTCGGTCCTGAACAAGAGCGAGCCCTTCCTGACCTGGCTCTAGACTCACTCACACCACACTAAAGACTTTTTTATATAAATACATATATATTATATTATATATTCAGTCAGCTCTAGTTTCACTTTTTAGGTGTCAGATTCGTTCCCTCACTTCACCACGAGTCGAAGAACAATACCAAAGTGTTTAGCCTGCGAACAAATAAGCGAGCACGCGTCAATCAAAGTGTAGTGGAGGAAGACAAGCGTGTTTGTTTAGTAGATTTGATTCTGACTGTGTTTGTGTTCAGGATGATCACATTGATAGCGGAAACGCCTGAGTAGTGTCTGATCAAGTTTAACAGGCACGCTTGTGTGTTTAACCCGGAGTTAGGGTTAGTCGAGCTTTACCGGGTGAGTCTCACCGAGCCTGTCAACAACGCATGCAAGCTTATTTCCGCCAAGGAATAAAATTATCAAAAGGTAATTGCGACTTTATTCACAATTTTGACTTTTTCTTGCAATTGGGAATTTATGTCTCACAATTCTGCATGTAGTCAGGTGTCTGAAAATGTAACTGAGAATTCAGAGAAAAAAGTTCGAATTACGAGATTTAAACACCCAATTGTAATTTAAAAAAAAGATAGAGTTACGAGATGCAAACTCACAATACTGACTTTTGTCTCAGAATTTAGTGTTTTTTTCGTAATTTTCACTTTTTCTCAGAATTGTTATTGTCCTCTTGCATTATTGACACACTATTTTCCTGTTTGATATTGTATAGCTGCTTTGACTCGATCAGTATTGTATAAAGAGCTATAGAAATAAAGGTGACTTGACTTGTAGTATTTTGTACATTTTCATTAATATTTTAAATTAGATTTAATTTTTATGTTTCCCATAAGTTTTATTAATTTTTTTAGTTTTTTAAAGTTTTAGCAAGTTTTAGATTTTTTTTTTTAGTTATTTTAGTATTTCAACTAAATGAAAATGAGAAATAAACTTAAAAAAACTTCAACTTTAATTTTAGCTAATAATTAATTTTATTTCATTTAATTTAATATTTATTTTGTTTAATATAAAAAAATATATATATTTTTTTTATTTTTAGGTTTAATTCGTTTTGTGGCATTTTGCACTGCATTATGACATGACAGTATTTTCACTTTTTATATAAATACATATATATTATATTATATATTCAGTCAGCTCTAGTTTCACTTTTTAGGTGTCAGATTCGTTCCCTCACTTCACCACGAGTCGAAGAACAATACCAAAGTGTTTAGCCTGCGAACAAATAAGCGAGCACGCGTCAATCAAAGTGTAGTGGAGGAAGACAAGCGTGTTTGTTTAGTAGATTTGATTCTGACTGTGTTTGTGTTCAGGATGATCACATTGATAGCGGAAACGCCTGAGTAGTGTCTGATCAAGTTTAACAGGCACGCTTGTGTGTTTAACCCGGAGTTAGGGTTAGTCGAGCTTTACCGGGTGAGTCTCACCGAGCCTGTCAACAACGCATGCAAGCTTATTTCCGCCAAGGAATAAAATTATCAAAAGGTAATTGCGACTTTATTCACAATTTTGACTTTTTCTTGCAATTGGGAATTTATGTCTCACAATTCTGCATGTAGTCAGGTGTCTGAAAATGTAACTGAGAATTCAGAGAAAAAAGTTCGAATTACGAGATTTAAACACCCAATTGTAATTTAAAAAAAAGATAGAGTTACGAGATGCAAACTCACAATACTGACTTTTGTCTCAGAATTTAGTGTTTTTTTCGTAATTTTCACTTTTTCTCAGAATTTGCGAGTTTACTTCTCGTTATTTTGACTTTCTCAGAATTTGCAAATTTATTTCTCGTTATTCTGACTTTTTTCTCAGAATTGCGAGTTTACTATCAATAATTCTGACTTTTTTCTCACAATTTGCGAATTTACTTCTCATTATTCTGACTTTTTTTCTCAGAATTGCGAGTTTACTTTCAATAATTCAGACGTTTTTCTCAGAATTGCGAGTTTACTTTCAATAATTCGGACGTTTTTCTCAGAATTGCAAGTTTATAACTCGCAATTTCAAGATATAAACTTGCAATTCCAAGAAAAAGGTCAAAATTGTGAGATAAAAAATCACAATTACGTTTTTTGGGGGGAAATAAAAAAGACATTTATATTTCTGGGCAGAAATAAGCTTTGATTAAAAAATATATGTATTTGGATCAATAACAAGAAGTTAATACCTAAAGAAAATTAAGCCCGTTTTTTATAGGACCATTAAGATATTTTGAAAAAATAATTAAGCACATTTGCCTTAAAAACACTAATGCGAATCATGACTGAGAATAAGAATTACAAACAAACTCAAAAATAGAACAATCAAATGTGTTACTGTAATGAGATTTTTTTGTATGACAGTAATGCAAAACGAGTTTTGTTGGTGTTTGTTTTTGATTTAGATGTTTTTAATAGTCAGAAAATCGTAATGGTTATTACGTTTTCATGAGGTTCACCCTGCTTTTTGCCAAATCAGTAGCACAAGTGTGCCTGTCAAAGCTTTACATTGTGACTATATATCCAACGAATAACTATTTCAGATGTGTTTTTTACTCTTATTCCAGTTTAGCTATTTGTGTGAAGCTCATGATGGCATTTGTAGACAAGCGTTTCATATCATATATGTTTTTATGTACTGCTACAGTATTCCTATTTTCTATTCTGTGCTCTTGACATCTGGTGCATTTAATTAGTTTGCAGTTTAGTATTTATCAAGAGCTATGAACTTCTTTTTAAATAGTTTTTAGATTTGTTTCCTTTTTTCAGGAATTTTAAATGTTTTCGAAGCACTACAAATATGCCAATACTGATCTAGTCCCTCGATATCTTCAGGGAATATCTATCTATAAGTATTTTCTGATACCAGAGATAATTTTGCCTTCATTTGGATGATTTTTGGGGCAGACACTTGTTTTTTTTTTTCTTGTTGATTTTAGCACCCCGGCTGAAATCCAGTTCAATATATAAACATATAAATATGTTGTTTTTTTTCTACACAGGTCTAATTTTTGTATTGCATGTTTGATCTGTTTGATATTCATAGCATCGGGGGGTGTATAGACCCACCTCACCGTGACTTCATTATTGTTTATGGTTACATTATAGGTGGGTTATGATGAATTGAAGTGTGTTGGATTTGTGGATTGTGCAGACAGGGTGATTTTTAGTAGCTGTAGGTCAAACTGAGCTCATGACGTCCTTCATTAGGACCGAACGGTTAAGTAGTGGGTCAAAAAGAGCCGATACGAGCTGTTCGCGAACCCGAGTGACCTCAGAGACGTCGGTTTCTTTGGTTTTGGACAACTAAGGATGAGATCGGGTCTCTTGAGTGCCAGACACTCAGCAAGAGGGACCTTTTAATGATTGAAACAATTTTCTATGATATAAACTGCTTTTCCAGAACTTAAATCATGCAATATCCCACAGAATTGAATATATATGGCTTTAGACACATAAAATGCTGGGGTGAGATGAAATCTGGTGTGTCATCTGTACCAGACTTATGTAGCGCTCCACACTTCAGCATGCTTTAGGTTTTTGTAAGATTTAATGTTGGTCACATGCTGGAAAGCTCAGAAAACAAACTGCGTACCACAGAAATATGATGGCGGTGTACTGTACGTGAGAAATGTGGTTGTAACCTCTATGAAATCTCTAAAATTGTCAGTGAAATCAAAAAGGAAAAGAATAAAATGGTTTTATTAGCATGGATGTGTAGCTGTGTTTCTTTGTGAATCAGTCCATTGACTTTGTCTTCATCAGCTGGTGTGGTAAAAACACAATTTATTACAATTTATTCTCATTGCTATTGGTCCCTTGTAAAAAGATATGAATTGTACTGAATGTGCCCTTGTGTATTTCATATCATAAAGGGATTTTTTTTTAAACTGTACTTGCAGATAATATAATATTAATAAATGTCCACCACTTAAGTGTATATACAGTACATCATATACAAGTTTCAACAGAAATTACATTAAAGTATATGGTATTTTAGTTTACCTTAAATACTTGTTAGTGCATTACGCATATTATAACCATAATTCAAAGACAATAGAAGTAATAATGAAAAAACATATAAAAATGTACTCAAATCCTACTCGAGTGGCTTAAAAAGCACTCTAAAGTTTATTTTATTCAATATAAATTTGACATATAATAAATTTTCATTTAATTTCAATTAACATGCAAGGGTCTGAAAACATGTTCTTGTAAAGTTAATTTTTTTATTAAGTACTAGTTTAAAAAGTATGTTAAAGTAGTTATTTTTCAAAAGGGATGCATGAATTTTTGAAGAGCTTTCCTGACATTTTTTTTTTTTTTTTTTGTTTTGTGCAAAAATGGTTACATTATAATCAGCTGGTGTGGTAAAAACACAATTTATTACAATTTATTCTCATTGCTATTGGTCCCTTGTAAAAAGATATGAATTGTACTGAATGTGCCCTTGTGTATTTCATATCATAAAGGGATTTTTTTTTAAACTGTACTTGCAGATAATATAATATTAATAAATGTCCACCACTTAAGTGTATATACAGTACATCATATACAAGTTTCAACAGAAATTACATTAAAGTATATGGTATTTTAGTTTACCTTAAATACTTGTTAGTGCATTACGCATATTATAACCATAATTCAAAGACAATAGAAGTAATAATGAAAAAACATATAAAAATGTACTCAAATCCTACTCGAGTGGCTTAAAAAGCACTCTAAAGTTTATTTTATTCAATATAAATTTGACATAATACATTTTCATTTAATTTCAATTAACATGCAAGGGTCTGAAAACATGTTCTTGTAAAGTTAATTTTTTTACTAAGTACTAGTTTAAAAAGTATGTTAAAGTAGTTATTTTTCAAAAGGGATGCATGAATTTTTGAAGAGCTTTCCTGACATTTTTTTTTTTTTTTATGTTTTATGCAAACATGGTTACATTATAAATGTTTTGGGGTTGAATTTTACAGATTTGAAGATCTGCAAAATCTTTGGTTAATGTGAATTTCCATATACATCACATTTTGTATGTGACCTATTTCCTAGCATGGTTTTCAATAAAAAAAATTAAAATCAGAAATTTATTGGATTGTGAAAAGTGGGCATTGCATAGAAGAGACCGAATAACATTCTGATAAAAGATAAAACAATTTCTTTCTTGCAATGATGAAAAATCACCAGGTACAGTAAATAAATGAAGAGCATAACAGTATAAGTAGGATCATATACTATAATGGCATGTAAATAAAGACTGTGAGAAAAGTTGGCTTCTTCTTTAACCATGAGGCCAAACAATTCTGATGCTGAATTAAAAGTGCATGGACAAAGCAAAATATAATGGGTAGATTATGAATGGGTATATGGGTCATGCCATGAAATCAGTGCCTTTTCCACTTGAAAAATAAATAAATAAATAAAATGTTTAATCACCATTTTTTAAATATCCATGAAATCAAGACACCTTAAAATAACAAGACATTGTATTGTGCCATCTCAGGCTATGTAATTTATTAATTTATGACTATTTTTCTACCTCATGTTTTGGTATTTTTGTCAACCCTGTTACCGACACAAAAAGGTTACTAGATACTACAGTTGTCAGGGATTCATCACAGTCACTTCAGTCGCCATCCAGGATAATCACCCGATCACAGTCACCTGAGTTCTGATCACCCGCACCTGCTGTCACCAATCAAGCCACAATTGGTTTACGGCGAGTGTGAGCGGAATATTAACGGGGCGCTTGCTTGGGCGGTTAGAGGTCCCAGCCGCCCTCGAGGACCTCTGTGGGGCCTGCATATTCTCCAAGCTGGACCTGCGAAGTGCATACAACCTCGTTCGAATCCGGGAGGGCGACGAGTGGAAGACGGCATTCATTAATTCTCCTAGAAAGACTTACCTTCTGTTCCTCCCGCAATCCTCCAACGACTCCTTGGAATCTGTTTCACGATCTCCAACGAAACCGGCATAAAATACTCACCATCAGAACTCAGATAAGAACCCTGGAATGATTCACTGTGTTGACACTCACCTGCCTTTACCTCACCCGTTCCATTCTTTTGCTAATCAAGTCAATAAACCATCCTGTTTTGCACTTACCTGTTGTGTCTGGCCTTGCTTTGTGACAATAGTTTAATTAGAGCTATGTGATAGTTTTTACATATATGAGAAGCATTTTAGTCACTCTTTTCACTGGGATTGTTTCAAATTTTGGATTTTTTTAATATCTATATTTATATTTGTCATTCAGATGACCAAGAACATCCTAATTTTGGAGGGTGACCACATGTCAATTAAGAATATATATATATACATATGTGATAGTTCAAGAACATCCTAATTTTGGATGGTGACCACATGTCAATTAAGAATATATATATATACACAAGACATTTAAAAAAGGACTTTGTCCAGAATAAAATATAGTTGCAGTTACAATGGAAATGGTAACAGTATTGACTGTTACAGAGGAGGCTCCCGTACCGCCCCCTCTGCACCACCAGAGGGAACCATCTCACCATCTCCTGAATATTAACCATCTCTTATTCGGACTCCATTTCCCATCATCCCTCATACCTGGGACAGATCACACACACCTGTACCTCATTACCCACACACATATTTAAGCCGCTTATACACACTGACACTCTGCGAAGTCTTGATTTGTCCTGGCTGTCATTACTGAGCGGTCTACCCGTGTTTGTTTTCCTTGTGTTTGACCTCGACCTGTTTCCTGATCTCCTGACTGTTCTCTGCCTGCCCTTACTCGGATTGTTCTCCTGGACTGTGTTTGCAAGCCGCCTGCCCTGATCTCTCACCTGTGTCATGACTCCATCCCTTGCCTAGCCTCTGCTGTATTGTCTTGTCTGTTATATTCGACCCCTGTATTGTCTGACTATCCCTAATAAAGCTGCTGATGGATCTAAACGCTAAAACTCTAAACTCTGCTGACGTGTCGCAACAGAGACAATGCATGATCCCCCCCCACCCCAGGTCAGGCCTCATAAATCATCAAAAATAGAACATGATAGAAGTGAGAGAGAAACATGCTTGTGTTGGAATCCAAGTTGAGAGATGATGTAACCGCCTAGCAATGATGTCACTTGGATGTACATTATTTTACAAGGGTTTTTTGATGAAGGTAATAGGGCTGACATGAAATCAGGGGACACCAATGAAAAGATTTAAATTTTATAGAAAAAATGCATACTTATGCCAAAAATATTGCTTAACAACGAGACTGTATTTAGAACAATATGCAAATGTGATTTTTATATAATTTTGCCTTCATTTTGCAAATTAAAAGTCCTGCTGAAAAAGAAAAATCATATAGTGAGCCAAAAACTTTAGCTTACCCATACCAGCATAAATGCTATTTAAATTATTTAAAATAATATTTAATTGACTTTTTTTAATGTAATATTGATGTAAGCATACATAGTATTGTTATGTTTTTAAATTGCAAATTTATTTGTTGTTAAATCTATGTTTGATTATTTTTAGGGATGCAAAGGACACCGATTTCGTGGAATAATTTTATAGAAAAAATGCATACTTATGCCAAAAACATTGCTTAACAACGAGACTGTATTTAGAACAATATGCAAATGTGATTTTTATATAATTTTGCCTTCATTTTGCAAATTAAAAGTCCTGCTGAAAAAGACTTTAGCTTACCCATACCAGCATAAATGCTATTTAAATTATTTAAAATAATATTTAATTGACTTTTTTTAATGTAATATTGATGTAAGCATACATAGTATTGTTATGTTTTTAAATTGCAAATTTATTTGTTGTTAAATCTATGTTTGATTATTTTTAGGGATGCAAAGGACACCGATTTCGTGGAATGACCCACATGCAAGTTAGCTTATTTTCCGATAAAAACAAACATTTAAAATTGCAATTATTTAATATGTTTCTGAGAGTGAGAAAACGTCATCCAATAAACTATTTTCTATATTAATTATTAATTTATAATTATGTATCCAGATTCATCATATGTCCAGCAGGTGTCTCAGCATCACCTCAACATGTTTTATTGAGTGAGTTATCTTATTAAAGTTAATCACATTTTACGTTTGCGTTTGTTACTGCTTAATTGGAAATTATATTTTGTGAAAATGCTTGTAATTACACAATGTTGCTGTTGTTACTACAAAAGTGATATTTGCAAAGTCTGCACTATTTGCTGTGAAACGTTTCTGTTGCACTGAGAAACAAGTCCATTCATCATGCAGCCACAAAAAGCCAGATAAAGTAGCTATCGGGAGAAGATTATCAGTAATAAAGCATCAGTCACATATGCATCATAGAGCATAAAGTTAATCATTCCTGTGTGAAGATGAGAGCTGTTACCTATAAACCCATCATAAAATAACATTCCCCTCATAAAACCCCTGATAACACATCAACATCACACTGGCGGAACAACAAACATTTACTTTAGCCAGAAAGCCTTCTCTCAATAATAGAAGTTATAACACTGCATAAGAACTCTTATCAAGTACGCTCTAGTGCGGTTTCAGCTTGCGCATCATGTTATTGCATGCTCTTTGCATATTTAGTTATTTAAAAAAAATGGTGCAAATCATCTTCAGCAGGCCAGCTGTTGTTTATGAAGTAACCCTGAACTCTCCAGAGTCTGTCAGGGTGCTTCCCAGATCCTCTCACTGTCCCTCCTGCTGCTTCCTGTTTTCTCCGAAAAACAAAACCTTGCTGAGTGAGACGGAAAAGCGCAAGTATAGCAACAAGGACAGCCATGTGGTGCTTTTTAAATCAAGAGTTTATTAAGTGTCAAATATTCTTTTACTAATATAGCAATACATTTCAACCAATTTCCTGAGATAAAATAATAAAAATCGTTATCTTTTATAAAATATTCCATATATTTGCACGTTCCCTTAATCCATCATGAAAAAAGACTAAATACTTGTATGAAAATAACATTCTCCTACAGTTTGAATAAACATTCAATATTCTTTTTACTATGTATCAATACACTATATATCAATATCCTATATCTATATGAAACATCATATATAGGCTATATATAACAATATTGCTGTATGTTGCCTTCATAAGCCATCAGCCGTCAGGCAGATACAGCAAACACGGAAGAAAACAACATCCATCTGAACAGTATAAATACAAATCATGAGGTGAGAAACTGTTGAGAAGTACAGATATGGATGTATGATCAGTCCTGAAGAGTCATTGATCCAAGTCCATTCCGAGTGGTTTAGGAGCTCTGCGGGAAAAAACACAAGGCTACGTTATTTCAACATGTCAAACTAATGGGGAATTTCCATCAATAAGGCCTGTGGGTGCTTTATTGTTATTGTTATTATCAGAGTTTGTGCGTACCCCGCAGCAGCCGCAGCAGTCTCCACAGATGGTGCCGATGAGCCCGTTGATCACCTGGAAAGCACACAGACCGATCTGAACCAGACCAGTGGCCAGCAGGATGCAGAACAGGGTCAGATGCCACGTGATGATATCGCCCGGACCCGTACATTCACTCCACAGCGTTCTGTTGGACAGGTAGTTCCTGAAAGGAAGAAACCAGGCGACATGTGTTAATCTTACAGCTACTGGTTTATTACTTGAGTCTTATTCATTTGATAATAAACACGCACCCGTCGACAAATGGGTAAGAGGCGTTAACTTGTTCTATGGTAGTGAAGCACTTGGGCCCGTGATTAATGGCCAGACAAGACACAATAACAGAGTAACCGGCGCCCACAGCTCCAGCCGCGGCGAACAGAATAGAGCTGAACATCTAGATGAAAACAAACCAAATGTGAAACACAAAACATACAGATACGACTTCCTGTTAGCTTTACTGTGTCTAATCTTGCATATTAGAATGTTTCTTCCTGTTTCTTTAATATAATGGTGCTTTGAAATGGCATGTGTTGCAAAAATCGCTTACAAGCAGGGTAAGAGTAAGAATATAAAAACGCAAATTTCTAATATTTTGCTCAGAAAGGCCTTTTTTGGTGGGAATTCGAAAATGTTTCAGTTCTCATGTCAGATATGCATGCATGTATGTACCAAGAGCTTCTTAAAAAAACACAACAAATTCCTCGCGTGTTTGCGCACACTTGCTGAATAAAACTGATTCTGATTCTGAATTCCCAAATGGCGGGAATAACGTGATCCTTGTTTTCTCACCGCGAAACGTTTTCCGCAGCTCTCATTCCCACAGCAGCCGCAGCAGTCGTTGTTCTTCAAGCCCAGGAAAACCAGCGCAGGGAAAATCATCTAAACAAAGACCAGCTCGTTACTTAAAGGTGAACGCTTGCCTATAAGGTCTTTTCTCCAATTAATAAAAGCCTTAAAATAAAACAAAAACAGTGAAGTACAAAATAAAAAATGACAAAAAATAGCTATAAAAAAAAACAACAACTTTAAAATACTAGCCTAGATACAAAAAAAAAAAAAAAAAAAGTTCGTAAAACATTCTACGAAAACTGTTTCTTTAATGAACTAACAGAAACTTTTTTTTTTTTTTTACAGAAATTTGAGCTCAAATTAGAGTTATTTGATACTGATAGTCTTTTGTTTTACTCTGTTCCTCTTACGAGAAGTTACTTGCATTTGCTCATCCACTCACCACCACACCAGATCCCAGAATTCCTCCAAAGTAAAAGACTTCTTCTGTGATGTCGCTGCTCTCATCGGCTACTTTACCACCAGGGAAAAACAGCATAATGTTGCAGATGACACAGATGATGGCCAGTGGGAGGAGGGTTATCCCCAGGCATTTGGCGAAATTTCCAGAACACATAATTTAGTCTTTGCTAAAGTCAAATACAGTCCTAAATAGGGAGCGCGATGGGTCTGGCGTCTCTGAGTCCTTTGTTCGGGTTAGGCGTCCGTTCCTGTGCTTGTGCAGGTGAGTATCGGTGTGTGGATTTATACTCTCCTGCTGCTGTGATGTCAGTGATGGGCACCTCTCTGTAAATGTGTAACTGTGGTGTGTCCTGCACCTACAGAGGTGCGTTCATCTATCAGACCCCTCATACTATCAGCACTGAGTCACTGCGGCCTCACCTTTACATGCAACACTTGATCATGATCCAACAGCAAATAAAACATTTAGACACATCAATGTACCATGAACACATATGATAATTTGACAAAACTTTGGATGGTAAATGGTGTGGATGATGCTCTTTTAATAATAATCTTTTGTTGTGCATCAAAGAAGTACACTTACAGTATTTTGATCTGCTGACTAACATACACGTTAAATACTTTGTACTAATTGTAACTTTTAGCTACAAATATTCTTCATTACAAATGCATTTAAATATGCTGTCATTTCTATTGACACATACATTGTATATCTCAGTTACCATAAATGCTTGTCAATACATTCAGCAGTGCACTTTAACTATATTTCCAAGACAATGGAAGTAATTCTGAAATTACTTTTAAAGATGTACTTAAGTCCTACTTAAGTGGATCAGAATACTCTAAAGTTCAGCTAATTGCTTTTAATGCAAATCAAATGCAATCAATATAATATATGTTAAACTATTATACTTTTCTTTTGTTTAAAATGCATTTAAAAGTTCGAAAACATTACATTCATTTTTTTTAAGTATGTACTTTTAAAGTATACTATTTCTGTAATAAGTGTTTTTAAAAGTAGGCTGTAGTGTACTTTTATTTTTCAAGAAGAGACAGAAGAGACGGCAAGAAAGAGGCGAGGTGGATATAATAACAGCCGCTGTAACTTCATTAACAAAAACAAAGAAGTTATTCCAACATGAATCCAGTCCATAGGAGAAAAACAATATAACAACTTCACATCAAGCAAGGAGTACTAAACTGAGGGCTTAAATATACAGGGAAAAAAACAAACTGAACAAGAAACAGGTGCACTAATCAATCAGTAACTGTGACAACAAATGAGGAAATGAACACAGGGAACTGAAATGAACATATCACAAACACAGAAGGAAAACTAACAGACCAAAGGGGTATTCTAAAAAGCAGGTTATGTGACATACCCGGGTATGTTTGAGGATAAGCGAGCAGATAACCTCAGCTTTCGGTTCCAAAATCGGAGGTTACTTTCAGGGTATGTAAGTAACCATAGTAACTTGCTCTCTGAAGATAACCTGCGGGTTACGTTCCAGGGTTAGTTCACTTCAGCGCACGTGTGATCTACAGACGAGCCTTCAGTGGGCGTGACAGATAGCGCACAACATTATATAATATTACAATATGTAATACAGCCTATTATATATATATATGATATGATATGTTAATGATGAAGCGCTAATACAAGTAATAAAGAAGGTAATATATTATTCTAATATGGTTATTATATTCATTTTATTGGCATATATAACAGTTATCTGTATAAATTATTACAGCTTTCACAGAGCATAACTTCTGTACAAATGTTTACTTTGACTTGACAGGCCAATAAAGATTATTTTGTAGGGCTTTACAGCCCAACATTTACAGGTTTTTAACTAAATTTTAGTTTCCAGTGGCAAGGCTTTCTCATTTGACCGTTCGCATCGAGCTTGATTGACAGGCGATCTGAACAATCGGCCTCCAGAAGCAGCTCAAGGAAAGTTGTTCACTTTCAGGCGAGTCACCAGCTGTGTCCAAACACCTCATGAAATTGTGCCACAAAGCTGTCGGGCGATTGAATGATAGGTCCAGCTTGCTGCCATATTGTTTTTGCCCATTGCAGCGCTCGTCCTGTGAGCAGAGACAGAATATAGGAGATTTTCACTCTTTCAGTGGGACAACGACGGGACTGCGAGCCAAAAACACCATTAACGGTGTCAAAGCTAACATGAAGTCATCTCACACATGGATCGGCATTTTCTATAATGTCTCAATTCTAAATCAAAATGCATATCTGATATGACTTAATATATAATTAGCATCAAACAAACAATATAATTCATATTCTCAAGGATTAAAGATTAAACGAAAAAAAAAATTAAAAATGATTGCACAACCATCAATTAGGTGACGATATGCACTAAGCATGTAAACGACCATTGAACAAAAGAAGAAGAAAGAAACAGCATGGCGTGCTTTTTCTTAGCGTCCGTTTCCATAGTGACTCGTCGATTCGTTGCTCTGTTGTGAATGTCTTGAGTCTTAACCAGGAACATACTCCGAGTTGAATGAACTTACTCCCAGGCGCGTTTTTGGAACCACATACCTCGAGTAAGCAAGGTTTGGGGTTAATCAACCGAAAGTTCAGGGTTTAGCGGACGGTAAGTTAACCGTGCTTTCTGGAATACACCCCAAAACTAAATAGACATAAATATTTATGTTTCTACTATTAAACTTGCACACATATAGTATTCATCAGACCCAGTTAAAACATACATGATGTCCCATACAGCTTTCACAGAGCATAACTTCTGTACAAATGTTTACTTTGACTTGACAGGCCAATAAAGATTATTTTGTAGGGCTTTACAGCCCAACATTTACAGGTTTTGAACTAAATTTTAGTCTCCAGTGGCAAGGCTTTCTCATTTGACCGTTCACATCGAGCTTGATTGACAGGCGATCTGAACAATCGGCCTCCAGAAGCAGCTCAAGGAAAGTTGTTCACTTTCAGGCGAGTCACCAGCTGTGTCCAAACACCTCATGAAATTGTGCCACAAAGCTGTCGGGAGATTGAATGATAGGTCCAGCTTGCTGCCATATTGTTTTTGCCCATTGCAGCGCTCGTCCTGTGAGCAGAGACAGAATATAGGAGATTTTCACTCTTTCAGTGGGACAACGACGGGACTGCGAGCCAAAAACACCATTAACGGTGTCAAAGCTAACATGAAGGCCTTATACTGATGGTAATGGACTAACGAAATCCAAATTCAGTTTTTACCACACCAATGTTTTTATGGACCCTTGAACTTTGCATATTATATACAGGTGCATCTCAATAAATTAGAATGTCGTGGAAAATTTCATTTATTTCAGTAATTCAACTCAAATTGTGAAACTCGTGTTTTAAATAAATTCAATGCACACTGACTGAAGTAGTTTAAGTCTTTGGTTCTTTTAATTGTGATGATTTTGGCTCACATTTAACAAAAACCCACCAACTCACTATCTCAACAAATTAGAATACTCCATAAGACCAATAAAAAAAAAAGAACCAAAGACTTAAACTACTTCAGTCTGTGTGCATTGAATTTATTTAATACACGAGTTTCACAATTTGAGTTGAATTACTGAAATAAATGAACTTTTCCACGACATTCTCATTTATTGAGATGCACCTGTAATTACAGTTAAATCAGCAAAGTAATTTCACGGCCACATGATGGATGCATTAAACTCTAGTATTAAGCCCTCGTTAGCTTTGGTGTTCGAGAAAGGATTGGGAGCATTTTCTGTTGTGGCTGGATTCCACAGTGTTGTTATTTTATATTTGCTTTTTAATGTTCATTGTGTTGTGCACTACTGGGTCACAGTACTGAGACCTTCTAGGGAAGAAGGTTAAGAAGTTAAGAAGTTGTTCAGTGATGTATAACGATAAGAATATGAAGGGAAAGAGATGTTCTACGTGACATGAAATAATGATTGATTTTCACGTTTTTTTTTTGCGAATTTCTAAAGTTTTCCAATTTGTCAATTACTTAGGGAGGATTTATTGAACACCCTTAAAAATATGGCTCCAAAAACTGCTCAACAGAAGAACCATTTTGGTCCCCTAAAGAACCTTTCAGTGAATAGTTCTTAAAGAACACATTTTTTTTCACACTATGAACATTTTTTTTAAGTAATTAACCTTTTACTCCCTTCTGTGGAACAGAAAGGTTAAACCAAACTGGCTAAAGTGTTCAGTCATGTTTTAGCATTTGCATATCCATATGTGTGTCCAATCAAATGCTCTCAAAAATGAAAATGTCCCTCCCACCCTTCAAAATGACCAGAAACAACTTCCTGCATTAAAAGGAAATAGCATCTTTAAGAGTCTATAAGTTGGATCATGTGGACAGGGTTCTGCCAGTATATGAAGGAAACTTCAACATGCACACATTGGCTAAAATAAAATAGGACTTGATCATGTTTTCAATATATCCACTGGCGAGGCTGAATAACAGCTCACCCCTGTGACCCGCCACACCCTGAATATCCTCGCCTCGATTCTGGCTGTTCATTCAGTGTATGGTTGGCTCAATTCCCAGGGTCGCTCCATGGAATATCTGCATTACTTTTGTAGGAGTTTCCCCTTTCATTCGTCATTCCTCTCAGCACAATCTTTCAAGAATCTTTTAATCAAAAAAAAAAAACACCTGTTTTTTTCTCCATGAACTGTGTAATGGTGGCATTATACTCTAAATACAGTATGTTGTTTTTGTATGAGGATTATACTGTATATATCATATAATTCATAGAGTTAATAATTTATGCATTTAACAGACACTTTTATCCAAAGTGACTTACAGTGCATTCAGGCTATACATTTTTTACCAGTATGTGTGTTCTCTGGGAATTGAACCCACAACTTTTTGCGCTGCTAATGTAATGCTCTACCACTGAGCCACAGGAACACTTATCTTATTAACATTTATTTATAGGAGTTATTTTATTGTTATATACTATTATAGTATTTAATAATATTTCAAATTACAGTTTCTATCATATAATAGTTGTGTAATAGTTATAGTTTTCTATTACTATTTACTATTATGTCTATTAAAACTATAGTTTTATAGTGTTCAGTTTTCATCTTAATTTTAGTAATTTTGTCAAGGTCTTGTTTTATGACAAGTTTTTTGTAATTTTTCTATTTCTATTTCTATCTATATTTCAGTTTTAGTAATTTATCAATTTATTTTTAGCAATGTTATGTGCTTGTCATTTATTTATTATTTAGCTTGAGTTCAGTTTTACTTATTTATTTATTTCCATTTAGTAGCTTTAATGCTTCAGCCTTCATTTATTTCAGTTTAGTTTTTGTTTAGTTCAAGTTTTCTAAAATTGGTCTCGAAGGGCTTCCCCAGGATATTTTAGCACTTGACTGAAAGACTGTGGCCATTCTGTGCTAGGTTGGGGATTGAACATTAACCATCATCCACCCAAACAAAGTGAGATGATAAAGTTATCATCTCATTCAGAACAATTGTTTCTTGAGATGATGATGACCCTTACTTTTTTATGATGACATTTAGTTCATAAATGTGTAATAAATACGACACTGTGTGTATTACAAAAGTTTTTCACATTGCTGTTTTTTCTATAAATGTAATAAACAACTTGAGGCAATTAATGGCTTATGTCTTTAACAAAACATTTAGTTGACATAAAATATCAAATATGTTTGACAGCATTTTACCTCATAGTGAACCCACCATTTTTTTTTTTTCTGTAGTCAAAAATCTGTGATGTCGAACGTTTCATCTGACCCCTTTCAACCTTGCTTTGTGAATCTAAATAAAGTATCCTGATGCCATTATATGACCATATAATAATACGTTATTATGGTCTATAAAAGTGTATTTCATTTGAACAGTGTGTATAGTTGGAAGGGTTGATTGTGTAACATCACAGCGTCACAATCTGAACTTCACACATCTCGTCATCAGACCTGATCACAGAAGTACGCTCAGACCATTCCCCATTTGTAGGGTGTGTCGTCTTCAATGACCAATGATAAGACTGACAGGTCCAAAGGACTTCTCTGTAACTCAAATCTTATCAGAGGTGGGAGGGAAGTCCATAGTAAATCAATGGAAAGGTTGATGTGCATGACTAAAATGCATGTGTGTTGCCCAGAGCAACAGTTTTCATGACAGGTTAGTTACTTATTGGGATAGTGGATTGGGACACACACTTGAAAGTATTCACTCACACAAAACTCACATGATTACATCATCAGTATGTACCCAGCAGCAAATCAGTTTATTTTTACTCTTTCAGTAGATGGGAGAAAAAAAAACACAGAGGAAATTCAAATCACAGTTCTGTTAATGTGAAACAGATATAGCACACCACATTATGAGAGGAGGTAAATGTATTTTGGCATGTTCATTTGTTTGTGGTCTTTAAGTTGGACACAGTGAGCAACAAACAGAAAATATATGTGGACACATTGAAATAAAGAGACACAGATACATACACAAAAGTCTTCTCACTGTTATCAGTTATGACACTAGTAAAACGTCAGACCAACCCATTTATGATCACCATAATTATTACGCATTGTTGAAAGCTTAAAGGATTTATCTAGCATATGTCAACGTTGAGGGTGTCCAATATCACAGACACTTGTTAGTGGTACATTTTGTCACGTTTACCACAAAACACTTATGATTAGTCTATTAATTAAGAGAATACTATAGTGTTTCTTTACTGGTTTGCTGCTGGATAGAGATTTGAATCAGACAGTTTCATTTGTTTGAAAATGTATTGGATACAATTGAATAGAGTCTTTGGCAAACCCTATAAAATCAGACCTGTGACCTGTTTTTTACAACACACCAATCAAGAGCTTTTCTATGTCCCATCATTTGGTCACAGAATGACAGCTATCTCATTATGGGTTTTAAAGATACCTGTACAAAAAGAGGATAGGAGGAAACTTCTATATAAAACAGATCAAAAACATTACAAAACTCCTTTTCATTATTATGAAATCCCTATGATTGGGACATTTGTCCAAAATAATTAAATTAAATTAAATTAAATTAAATTATTTAAAAAATAAAAATATAAAAAATAAACTTTTCAAATGGCAGTAATTAAACTGCTTATGAAGAAACCACAACAGAACAGTTGTCGAAGTAATAAATGACAATCATGGGTGAATCAGACCCTAATGATTGCAACGTTCTCATGAACGTCTGGAGAATTATGTTGCAATAATTATAGATGTAAACTAGCCTGATTACATCCTACCATGTCAAACCTAACATAAGTGAAATATGGTGTGACCCAAGGCTCTGTCTTAGGTCCTCTTTTGTTCTCCTTGTACACTTACATACACTCTCTAAAGTCACTTTTAAAACATGCTGCACCAGTTAGTCTGTTAAAATCATGCCCATATATCATTTTTAAACAAAATGTATATATTTAAAACATTATAACATTGGGAAACTTATCCTGATGTTCACCAGCTCCTGTGCCAGCTTCATATCCTATACTTACACTGAACCAAGCCATACTGTCTACAACTACAGCTTATGCAACTATATGAGCTACATAGTTTTGTGAGTAACTGTAGCAACACAAAACCTGTGGATTTCAATCCTGGACCTGGTTACAGGGATTTCCCTCTGTTCAATCATTATTTGCTCCTGAGCTGCACAAATATTCTCAGGTCACTCCAGTGGATTTTTCTCAAATTACTGCTAGATACTAAGCATCAAAAAGCTATAGATCAGCTATGTAATGAGCAAAAGAGCACACATTCAATTTATTTACTAAAAGAATAAAATTACTGTCTTAGGATCCTGACAGACATGGCAATAAACAGTTTAAATAAACCATAAATAATGGTAAATAAAAAAAAACTAAAATAGATAGAGGTAAAGGTAATACGTTTAGTGACAAGCTCAGTAGCTCTCCATTAGTCTTCATTATTCTCTTATGCGCTTTAATATTACTGTTAGCACACAGTACATACATACTAACTGCTGTGGTATGTTGATATATTCTAGCTAATACCGACTGTGAATAATGTGATTATTTGTCAGAAAATATGTTCAAACGTGTTCTGTCTTTGTCTGTCTGCGGGTGCTGTGCAGTGCCAGGTACTGTGCTTACATTAGATAGTATTGTTTGCTTATCCCCTTCTCCACCCATGTGATCTTTCACTTCTGACGCTGTGATAGGATGCTATTTAGAGGAGACGGTGAGAGAGGAACAGCAGTGGTGGGTTATTACCTGCAGACTTTAGACTCTCGCTTTGACGCAAAGATGTGATGGGGAGTATTAGAACAATACTTATATTATGTAATTGATTTGTTTATGAACCGAGTAAGAATTCAGTTCCACAACAGGATCCACAACTATTCAACATGCATTGTTGTGAGAGGTTTCACTTACATAAGCAGAATTATGTGTTTCTCAATTGAACTGTGTCCAGAGGATTGAGTCACAGGTGCTAATACAAGCTTGAGACTTTGTTTTTCTTGCTTAATATGAGTCTGTTTGACCTTTAGGGCTGAGCTGCCCTCTGTCCACAGGGCCAGGAGCATGCCAGCACTCCTACAGGAAGTGACACGATGCATTTGTCTATAGTGGACAGGACGGAATTTCCCACTTCTTTGCTTACATTAGCTTCACATGGGCTTTGGCACTCAAAAATGTTTTCCTTAGTTTGTCATTGAATTTATTCCTTTTTATATACCCTTGTGAAAAAAAGTAGTACACTTAAACTTATTACAGAAAATAATATACCGTAAGACAATATACTTTTCATTTAGACATTACATTTATGCAGGCATGTGCACACATAGACATCAAAAGGGGCTTGAGCACCTGCCCTTTTTCTTCCTCGAGAGAGAGTGCCCTTTTTCTAAGGAGCTTTTTTTTTTTTAAATAAATAAATGAATATATGTATTATGTGTGCGTGTGTGTGTTTCTGTTTGCGCACAGCTTTCCCTGTAAAACAAATAAAAAAATCTAAATATCAGGTCATGTCGGGAAATGTTGAGACTCTGTCGAGCTCCGATGCCTTTCTTCCCTACGCGTCTCTGCACACGGCACGCAGCACAGCAGTGTAACACACAGTGATCGGCACATCGCAGACAGAGAGGCAGAAGTGAAGCCCTCCCTCTCTTTCCAGTTGTGTTTGTCTTGGTGTGGAGGTGAGTGGTGATGAACAAAAGACTTAAGCTATCTGTGCCTCGAATTTACAGCTAATTATCCAAAAGACAAAAAGTAATTATAGATATTATAGAACATTATAAACACTATTATAACAGCCAAAGAGAAACTTATAGTTATAATGTCAAGGGTCAAGAGGCCACTAAAGCAAACACTATTCACCAAAACGGTAAGTTGAAAAAAAAAATCATCTAAACCTTAATTCTCAATAAAGAACTTCTGTTTTAGATACTCCAGAAATAAAGTCAGTCTGTTTAGTAATGTGTGAAGCTGGTGATGCTGTTTGTGGAGATGATTAATCATCTTCTGCTGAGATCTTGAGAGATTTAATGTCTTCTCTTATTTCAGTTGATTTCATCTAAGGCTGTGACTGAAGTCAGTTGTAGTTCTTGTGTTTCTCTTTTCTTCAGTGATTCTGCTTGTTAACAGCAGCTGTTCATCACTAAAGCTCAATCAGCACTTAATTAATCACTTAATTATCTCATTAACTTTTACACTGCTCCAGTGTTACTTTAACACTCTTTTAGAGTGGGACCATATATGCTCCGGGCAGTGTTAATTTAACACTCTGGATTTTACTGTGTAACATTAGCATGTTACTAGCATGGTGCTAGCATTTTATTTGCATGATTAACAAGATACTAGCATGTTTCTAGCATGATTAGCATGTTACTAATGTTGTTAACATAATTAGCAAGTCAATAACATGTTGTTAACATGAATCTGGAATGATTAGCATGTTACTAGCATGGGGTTATCATTTTGTTCACATTATTAGCAAGTTACTAACTTCATTTTAACATGATTAGCATGTTACTAGCATGTTTATAGCATGATTAGCATGTTACAAGCATTTTGTTAGCACACTCAGGATTTTATTGTGTGAGTGTGAGGGAATTAAAATAAATTGGTAAGTCAGAGTTGTGTTAATATGTTTAACGTTTTGTTTAGAAATAAGATTACAATAAATATGAGAAGTGCCCTTTTTTCCACTTTGAGCCCCTGCCCCTCAAAATGTCTGTGCACGTCCCTGCATTTATGCATTTGGTAGATGCTTTTATCCAAAGTGACTTCAAAGTGCACATTCAAATTTTATTGGTTCAGTGCAAACTGAGTCAAATGTTTTCAGACACTTGACACTTGAAACTTGATATGTTTATTGCCAATAAAAGAATAGTTACTTCCTATCTTGTAAATATGGTTAAAGTACTGCTGAATGTACTAACAAGCATTTATGATGAACTAAAACACACTTTAATTTAATTTCTATTGAAACTTGTATGTCTCCTATTTCAATGTATTTGTAACACTACAGTTAAAATTATTTCAAAGCACTTTACATGAGCTTTATTATGATAGTCAACACATTAAAATGCATGACAAAAGATTATTGGGCACACTTTATTTTAAGGTCTAATTCTTGCTATTAACAAACCATTAACTATGACTTTTGCCTCAATAAACTTCTAATTTGCTGCTTATTAATAGCTAGTTTGGTAGTTATTAAGTTGAGGTATTAGGTAGGATTAGGAATGTAGGATATGGTCAGGCAGAATATGTGCTTTATAAGGACTAATAAACAGCCAATATGTTATTAATAGCAACTAGTTAATTGTGAGAATTGGTCCCTATACTAAAGTGTTACCAGAGAGATATATATATATATATATATATATATATAATTTGTTTGATGATCTGAAACATTAAAGTGTGACAAACATGCAAAAAAATAAGAAATCAGGAAGGGGGCCAACACTTTTTCACACCACTGTATATAAGCAAAAAAGAGAGGGATTTTTTTTCTCAAAACATTTAATTTCTGGATAAATAAAGACATATATACAAAGGATGAAGATTAACAAAAACTGCTAATTCTTTTCAATGGGAGTATTGATGTGAATATGTTGTGAGAGAAGCAGGTTCTGAAGCTTAGCCAAATATCCTAGTTGCTTATTAACTCTTTGAATGAATGCTTTGTTGAATTCATCCTGGTAGTGATCTAACCAGTCGTCAATACGTTTGTGAAATGTTTTACCTATGAGTGCTTTTTTTCATTGACCGCATATGGTGTTGGATGAAGTAGAGGAGACCGAAGGAAAGACTTTAGGTCATATCCTGGTCACAGTAAGATTTATAATCTATCGTCTACACCGTTTGTGTACGATCGCCCCCTCTCTCTGTCTCTCGTCCTGTATCTGTAACAGAACAAAGGTGCTATTTTCTGTCTGGACAGTTGTTGTGGTAAAGTCAGGCCCAGGCGAGAGGGGCCGTATCATACCGTAATCCACCCATGTGAATGCAGGCTTTGCTGAAACCACATGGCCTCGTGCAGGTAAGCACATTACACCATCAGATCCTCTTGCAAATTTCAAGCTCTGAATGCTGAATGCTCTTTTAGACAAACATGACTTAAATATCTTTAAGTCATCTTTAAATACCAGTAACATCATGTTTAGATGTTACTGGTAAATGAAGGGTTATGTATGGAAGCCCATTTCTGCCACTGAATAAAAAATATGACTTTTTAGCTCACAATTCTGACTTTTTTTCTCAGAATTGCGTGATACAAACTTGCAGTTTTGACTTTTTTTCAAGATATAAAAATATAAAGTCAGAATTGCGAGATAAAAAAGTTTATTTCTCAGAATTGCAAGTTTATATCACGCAATTCTGACTTTATAACTCGCAACTGTGTTTATATCACGCAATTCTGACTATATCTTGCAATTGTGAGTTTATATCTCAGAATTGCTAGTTTATATCACGCAATTCTATATCTTGCAATTGTGTTTATATCACGCAATTCTGACTATATCTTGCAATTGTGTTTATATCACTCAATTTTGACTTTATAACTCGCAATTGTGTTTATATCACGCAATTCTGACTATATCTTGCAATTGTGTTTATATCACGCAATTTTGACTATATCTTGCAATTGCGAGTTTATTTCTCAGAATTGCAAGTTTATATCATGCAATTCTTACTTTATAACTCGCAATTGTGTTTATATCACCCAATTCTGACTTTATAACTCGCAATTGTGTTTATATCACGCAATTCTGACTTTATAACTCGCAATTGTGTTTATATCACGCAATTCTGACTTTATAACTCGCAATTGTGTTTATATCACGCAATTCTGACTTTATAACTCGCAATTGTGTTTATATCACGCAATTCTGACTTTATAATTCGCAATTGCAAGTTTATATCTCACAATTATGAGAAAAAAAGTCAGAATTGTGAGATATAAACTCGCAATTGCGAGGAAAAAAAGTCAGATTTGTGAGATAAAAAGTTGCAATTACCTTTTTTATTTTTTATTCAGTTGTGCAAACGGGCTTCCATAGTTATGACCCTGAACATGGAAGAAGGAATCCGTGAGGTATTTTAGCATAAAAAACTGAGAAGTAAGAGAAGATGTTTACAGGAAAGATGGGAAGAGGAATTCTCATAAACTGAAACTGAATTGACCCCAAACCTTCAGCACAAACCACGCAGAGCTAAAGAGTAAACAGTTTAGAGTGGGAACTTGTACATTTTAAAGCCCTTGAGAAGAGAAACGCTGCGTTTACCTCAGTTCGGCCCAGATTTACTGTGTTTATAAACCTTCAGAAGAGCCTGAACATAACCTCTCACCCAAACAAAACTCAGTCTTATCTGAATCATTGCTGTGCATGTTGCTTTAAACAGCTAAAAATTTACCGTTAAAATGCTTATCAGGGACACTTCAGAGTGTATATTATCTGCTGTATTTAATGATAGTACGCTCACATCAGATGTTACTTAATAAGCTAGTTCAGAATAAGCTAGGTCCTACATGTGTGTTTGAACAGTCCCAGCAGCTACTTCCAATTAAAATATTAACACAGATCACTAGACGCTAATAATAAACTGTGCCTGCTGATGGCATAGTTTTTATTAATAATATAGTAATTATAGCAGTTTGCACAGGCAGGTGGTTATTTTTTACAGTTTACATAACTTTAAAGCTGCACACATCAAGACTGATTATATTGGACTCTGGGTTATGTGAATAAGGAGAAGGAATTTAATTTAAGTTTTTATTTTAACAATTGTTTTCAGAAAAAACAAATCTGTTTTAATCATTATAACTTCAATTTTATGGGCCATTGTGCAATACTGCATTTATAATTTATTCAATTAAACAATCAAAGGATTCCAGTTTTAATGGTATTATTTTTTAATTTAAATGAAATCAGTGTTATGGTCAGTTTTATGATGATTATGGCATTATAACAAACATGTACAATGACTTGAGAAAATATATTTTAAAAATTAATAGGAATAGTTACTCCAAATGCATAATTTACTTATTTATTTGGTCTCACTTAATATAAGATGTCTTTAACTAATATGCACTTGCATTATACAATTAAGCATTTGATTCAATGTAGTTATTGTGTATGTACTTGTACTCTTGCCAGATTCAGAATTTTGCAGCTCAGCAATGACAGCTGATGCAGCAACTGAATGTGTCAACTGTGGACATCCATTAAAAACAGCACTGAACTGACTGTGACTGTGAATGTATGGTGGGAACAGCGGACTGTAGGAGAGTCAGACACCAGCAGTGACAACTGTGTCACAATCTGCAAGCCAAGTGCACGTCATATGTGTCTTTAAGTTCAACTGAACTCAGATGCTGCAATTTAGACTATGTAGAACATATGGATTAACTGCTGGGAATTTACTGCTGGGAAACCAACGGGACTGCTGATTATATTAGGGCTGTTTTTGGATTTTAATTAAAACTAATATTGTTATTAAATCTCTTTTTTGCCCCTTTTTACCCATGAAAGAAAACCTGCTTGATAATTATGCACATCTGAATATAAGACTAAAAATATAATTTATTTTCACTTCTAGTCCCCGTTAACTATAAGATATCAATAAATTATTATATACAAAATAGTAGTTATCAAGATTGATGTGGTTTGGAATTGATAAAATGTGCTTGAAAAGACAAAATGATCAGAACATCGACTTGCCTAATAATTATGCACGCACTGTATATATGGTTGTCTTATTCCTAGAACTGCTGTTAAATATTCTCTATGTGCTTTTAGATGCACGCTCATATGAATGACTGAAGATTCATTATGTGATTTTTATTTGGTTATTATTTATATTAATGATTTTTAAGTTTATATGATTTTAATAATTTAAATTTGCTCAATTCCACATTCAAACTTCTCTTTTTCTGTTTTGATTTTGTTTATGTGAACAACAGAGCAAAGCTGTGGAATATCTAACAGATGAATGTATGTTTTTTCTTTCCTCTCATCTGAAGTTGAACGCTCACACTTGTCCAGTAGCGGTTGGGTGTGACACAGTAACACATGACTGAATCAGAAAGGCCCTCTACATGTGTCACGACGCTGGAATTTGCTCAGCCATTCTCCAGAAAGGAAGCCGGGTGGAGGAGAAGTGTGTGTCTTTAGGAAACGCGCGGCTGATTTGACCAACTACAAGAATAAACTCGTTACATTAATCAGGAAGTCATGTCATTACCCTTCCTTTGTTTTCATTCCCTATTAGTTAGATTAATTTGCTCTCATAAAGGGACGGCTTTAAGGTAAAAAAAATGTCCTGCCAGAGAACCGTGAGAAAGAAACATTCGAATCAGTTTGATATAATGGAACGTTATGATTGGATGAGCCATGTTTTAAATTAACAAATTCCTCAGCAACAGCCAGCAGTCACTGTAATGAACTATATTATTTTATGGAAGAATTTATGAATAACTGTTTATTATAGTAGTTGATGTACCTGTTAACTGAACAGTGGTGATTTTACCATGTTTAAGCACTGCTTCACAACATAACATGTAGTTTTATTACATGGGGTCATGTGTCTCTGTTTTTAAAACCATGTGAAAAAAAGTATTCTTGTAGTGTACTTCAAATCTTAAAAGTGTATAGAAAAATACATGCAGATATTAATGAAATAAAAGGCCACTTAAGTGTACTTAAAGAGAATGCCCTTTCCTGACTGTTTCATATGTACTAAGATGTACTCTAATGTACTAAGTTGCAACTATCTATCTATCTCTCTATCTATCTATCTATCTGTCTGTCTGTCTATCATCTATCTATCTATCTATCTATCTATCTGTCTGTCTGTCTGTCTGTCTGTCTGTCTATCATCTATCTATCTATCTATCTATCTATCTGTCTGTCTGTCTGTCTGTCTGTATGTCTATCATCTATCTATCTATCTCTATCTATCTGTCTATATGTCTGTCTGTCTAGCATGCATTCTGTCGGCCTGTCATCTATCTATCTATCTATCTATCTATCTATCTGTCTGTCTGTCTGTCTGTCTGTCTGTCTATCTATCTATCTATCTGTCGGCCTGTCATCTATCTATCTATCTATCTATCTATCTATCTGTCTGTCTGTCTGTCTGTCTGTCTGTCTGTCTGTCTATCTATCTATCTATCTGTCTGCCTGTCATCTATCTATCTATCTATCTATCTATCTATCTATATGTCTGTCTGTCTATCATCTATATATTTGTCTGTCTGTCTATCATCTATCTATCTATCTGCCTGCCTGCCTGTCTGTCATCTATATATTTGTCTGTCTGTCTGTCTGTCTGTCTATCATCTATGTATCTGTCTGTCATCTATCTGTCTGTCTGTCTGTCTGTCATCTTTCTGTCTGTCTGTCTGTCTGTCTGTCTGTCATCTATCTGTCTGTCTGTCTGTCTGTCTGTCTGTCTATCATGTTTCTATCTATCTATCTATCTATCTATCTATCTATATGTCTGTCTGTCTGTCTGTCTGTCTGTCTATCATCTATGTATCTGTCTGTCTGTCATCTATCTGTCTGTCTGTCTGTCTGTCTATCTATCTATCTATCTATCTATCTATCTATCATCTTATTTTAGTTTATTACTTGGTACATTCAGCAGTACACTCGAACCATATTTCAAGGACAAATGCTGTATAAATAATTATGAAAATATATATAAAGATGTACTTAATTTCTACTTAAGTGAGTCAAAACACTCTAAAGTTCAGCTAATTGTATTTAATATAAATGTAAACTATAATACATTTTCATTTAATTGCAGGTTAACATGCAATTAAATGTCTGAAAACATTATACTGCAAAAATGATTTTCTTAGTATTTTTGCCTTGTTTTCTAGTATAAATAATGTCTAAACATGCTTGAATTAAGATGCATTTACTTGACAAGTATAAGATTTAAAAAAAAAAAAATTTAGTTGAGGTAAGAAAACTAATCTTAATTCAAAAGCTAAACAGTATTATTTTTCTTGCCCCATTGGCTGATATTTTTGTTTGTTTTAGGCAAAAACTTACTAAATGTTAATATTTTTATAAAATTATTAATAAAATATATATATTTATTTTTTTCAGAAAACAAGAATAATCTTAAGTCATCTCACATCTTGATTCAAGAGTTTTTACATGTTTATACTAGAAAACAAGACAGAAATACTAAGAAAATCATTTTTACAGTGTTTTCAGTTCACGTTCAAGTATATTATTTTAAAGTGTAATAAGATACTCGTAAAGTATTTAAAGTAATTTAAAGTGTACTTTTTCACAAAAAGTCAACACACAAGCAGAAGTTATTGAACTCGTATTAACACATATTAAGTACAGTTTTAGATCAATGGCATACTAAAATACATTGATATTTAACTACTATCAGATGATCATGAAGTTCATCGAGGCGGTTCCACAACACTCATTTTTGTCATATTACAGATGCTTTCCAAGACACAAGCATATTTTTTGTTCTCAGAGCCCCTCGGCACACAGCTCAGCAAACACAACAGTGGGCGTCTGTATCCTCTGTGGAAAACTGCTGAGTTACATAATATACTGCCATACTTCCTCATAACAGGCCGTTTTATTCATAAAGCCTGATTACACCAACGGCTAATCCTGGATCACACAGACACTGCAGACATGTCATCCAGTTGCTTCAGATTTATCTGGCTCAATACAGATTTTTACACCATAAACAAAAGTGTGCACGTGCACAGTAACATTTTCCTTTTCATCGTTGATTACGTTGTTTTCATTGATTTCCATCCAAGTGTCAGTGTTGTCTCAGGTGTTTTCCTCAATGTCTTTTTTTGACCTCACTTCTGAATCTCTAAAGGAGAAACATTCTGTTTTCTCGGGGGGATACTAAGGAAACTTCATCAAAAGTCTACATTTTTCTCTCCATTTCATCTCATTGCTGTCTGGGAGAACGAGTTTTATATTAAAGCAAATTTCATGTGTGTCAAATCAGAAGTGTAAAAGGCTGAAACACAAGCCATCTGCACATATACATTACTTACACTACCGCTCAAAAGTTTGGGGTCGGTACGTTTTTTTTTTGTTTGTTTGTTTGTTTGTTTTTAAAGAAATTAATATTAATTATTCATCACGGATGCATTAAATCGTTTGAATGTGACAATAAAAACATTGCGATTTCTCTTTTCTAAGGACTGTTCTTTTAAATTTTCTATTCATCAAATCCTGAAAATATGATGGTTTCCACAAAATTTTAAGCAGCAGAACTGTTTTCAACATTGATAATAATCAGAACTGTGTTTTGAGCAGCAAATCAGTATATGAGAATGATTTCTGAAGATCATGTGACACTGAAGACTGGAGTAATGATGCTGAAAATTCAGCTTCACATTTAAAATATATTCAAAAAGAAAACAGTTATTTTAAATTTCACAGTACTACTGTATTTTGCTCAGATAATTGCAGCCTTTCTGAGCATACAAGACTTCTTTCAAAAACATTTAAAAATCTTACCCACCCCAGACTTTTGAACGGTACGCTCTTAAAAATAAAGGTTCTTGATTGGCGCCGATGGTTCCAAAAAGAACCTTTAACACCAGTGGAACCTTTCCAAAAAGGTTCTCTATGGAAAAAAAGGTTTGTTAGATTATTAAAACTGACTCCAAAATGGTTCTTCTATGGCATCTCTGTGAAATCTCCCTTTTGAAACCTTTGAAACCTTGGAACCTTTAAAAGCATAGTTTGTATGTTTAGAAATGACAATGAATAGCTGATACCAACTTTGACTATGTTAAAAACTACTTCTTTTTTTTACCACAAAACTGCTTAATCTTTGTATGTTTTGTAATTAAAGACATCATTGACATCAAAAGTATTGAAATAAGTCTCTATTTTCTGTTTTGTCCGTTACAATGTCAACCTTGTAGTGAAACAAAAGGTGGATATTGATAGAAATTAGATTCTCTTTCTAAAAGCACCTTGTAATTTCACAACCTTGAGCACAAGGCTTGTAATGTGAACTTAAACTGTAAAACTTTTTATTTTGGAATGCATCTTTGTCTGATTACCAACAAAATGATGAGGAAGCTTTGGTAGGAAAACATCTTGTAACTCTCCACAAGCCCCGGCCATATCGTCTGTCAGAGAGTTTAATGTCAACCCGCTTCCTGTCTCCTCCGCCTCATGGGGGGCCGAGGAGGGGTGTAGCCTCTT
>NW_015666359.1:126568-132486 GCF_001515625.1 Sinocyclocheilus rhinocerous
TGTTTGAGAGAGAGTGTGTGTGTGTGTGTGTGTGTGTGTGAAATGAGCAACAATTTGATTTGGTGAATTGGTGCTGAATTCATACAATCTCATTCATAACTGTTCGTACAATCTACCCTTGCCTTCTTAAGGGTTTAATATAGGGTGGGTCTGGGACAGACCTGGGGCCTCGTTTATAAAATGTTGTGCATAAACCATCCTAAAATTGATCCTAAGATCATCTCTCAAACTTGCGTACGTGTGATTCATAAAATGAACTTACGTACAGAAAACGCATGTATGCCTCTCTTTTAGATGTGAAATCTATGAATTGCAAATGATCTTGAACTTGCGCGCAACTGAATGGTTTCAGCTCTCTGCCTTGTAAACAACTCCTGATTAATGTCATTAACATATAAACCAGTCATCATCCAAATTCTTTCATTTAGAACAGTGAGCTGCAAGAACAGCTTACATTTTCAAAAACCTGCATTACTCGAACAAGAAAAAGTGCGTACGTCTGCTCAGACCCTGACGTAAAGCTAAGCACTTTTCCACGTCAAAGCCAGTTTTTTAAACTACAAATATGAGCGCTGGCGTGGATTTAAGCACACGCTCACTCTAAGATCAAATTTGCACGTACGCACACTTTACAAATGAGGCCCCTGGTGATTTTACTTCATTTTTTTTTGTACAAGTGTGAATTTATTAAATGAAATCGGTAACTCATACAAAACTTTACAAATTCTCATAAAATTGGGTTGGAATGAGTGTTACAAAATAAACTTCTGGGGCGTTTCTTGATTGCTGGTCAAAGTGTGGAGACAACGAACAACTTAAATGAAAAGCTAACACTAAAATAAATGGATGAAGAGACCTTATTATTCCACAAAACATACAACTGAGGAAACAAGAATTCCAAATTGTTAATTCTCATAGTAAGCAAGAAAAACTTGTAAATTGTAACGAATGAATCGAAAGTATGAGTACTGGGTCAAAATCTTCAGATATCTAATTAGTTACTATGCCTTGTCAATGATATCTTTGTAATTTTTCATCAAAATGCAATGTTGGCCCACTTCTAACCCAGCTTTTCTTTGTTGCTGACATCTCCAGACTTTTCACAATTAATTCCATTGTTCCATTCTAGATTTATGTCAGGAGTAAAATGTAGTAATAGGGTGCAATTACTCAATTAGACAGTGCATTGTACTAAAAACTCATTGTCCACATTCAGATGCTGATACCGGCCTGCGTGTTTCTGGGAATGGGGAAGTGTGTGGATTCCTGCGGAACAGTTAAAATATATTCAAAAAGAAAACAGTTATTTTAAATTTCACAGTACTACTGTATTTTGCTCAGATAATTGCAGCCTTTCTGAGCATACAAGACTTCTTTCAAAAACATTTAAAAATCTTACCCACCCCAGACTTTTGAACGGTACGCTCTTAAAAATAAAGGTTCTTGATTGGCGCCGATGGTTCCAAAAAGAACCTTTAACACCAGTGGAACCTTTCCAAAAAGGTTCTCTATGGAAAAAAAGGTTTGTTAGATTATTAAAACTGACTCCAAAATGGTTCTTCTATGGCATCTCTGTGAAATCTCCCTTTTGAAACCTTTGAAACCTTGGAACCTTTAAAAGCATAGTTTGTATGTTTAGAAATGACAATGAATAGCTGATACCAACTTTGACTATGTTAAAAACTACTTCTTTTTTTTACCACAAAACTGCTTAATCTTTGTATGTTTTGTAATTAAAGACATCATTGACATCAAAAGTATTGAAATAAGTCTCTATTTTCTGTTTTGTCCGTTACAATGTCAACCTTGTAGTGAAACAAAAGGTGGATATTGATAGAAATTAGATTCTCTTTCTAAAAGCACCTTGTAATTTCACAACCTTGAGCACAAGGCTTGTAATGTGAACTTAAACTGTAAAACTTTTTATTTTGGAATGCATCTTTGTCTGATTACCAACAAAATGATGAGGAAGCTTTGGTAGGAAAACATCTTGTAACTCTCCACAAGCCCCGGCCATATCGTCTGTCAGAGAGTTTAATGTCAACCCGCTTCCTGTCTCCTCCTCCTCATGGGGGGCCGAGGAGGGGGGTAGCCTCTTAAAACCCTTCCACCCTACTTTCCTGTCCCGGATTACAGCCGCCTGCGCTCGCTCCCTCTGCTCCGTGTGAAGATGTGTTCTCTGGCCTTCGCCAGGTCTCTGGGTTTCGCCCTCATCCCTCTCGCCACCTGCTGCATCGTGGCAAACGTCCTGCTCTTCTTTCCCGACGGAAAGATCAACTTCATTCAGGATGAGCATGTGACCACATATGTCTGGTACTTCATGGGAATCGGAGGAGGTGGTTTGGTGGTGAGTATCAGATTTGTGTTGCTGTAAATGTTGTCTTGTGTCCTGGTTCTGGGCAGACGTGTGGAGTAATGTTAGAGGATTGACAAACCCTCTCTGGACTGTGGACGCTCCAACGTCTTTATGAGGAAAAACTGAATAAGCACACTAATGTCCTAATTCAAATGTAAAAATGATACATATTTATAAAAGTTAAGGTTAGATTACTAAGGGTTGGTTTAAGAGGTTAAAGTCAGGGTTAAGCTAATGAAAAATCACCAACTTGATGCAAAAATATGTATAAAAACTGTAAGGTTTTGGTTTAGGGTGTAGAAAATATAGTAAGCATAATATAAAAACAACAAAAGTCAATTGGAAGTGTGAATGTGCAAGATTCTTGGTTGTGTATTGAAAAGTTCAAAAGCTTATCTGTGCAGTTGTGTGTGTGTGTGTGTGTGTGTGTGTGCGTGCGTGCGTGGCTCTGCATACTGCTTCCTGATCTCCGCTGTGGCGCTCTTTAAGGGGCCGTATTGCTTCACTCAGATGGGATGGAGGTATCCTTTTGAGGATGATGGCGGAAGGTATGAGCTCATTTTTTTCTTTTGAAACTGCTTTGATGGTGACTTCATAAGAAACAAGTCTTGATCTCTTTTCCTCCGTTTGTTCAGGTATCTGTTTGCTCGAGAGAAGTGGTCCGAATGCATTCAGCCGGCACACATTGTGGAGTGGAATGTGACGCTGCTGTCCATCCTGTTGGGTCTCAGCACCCTGGAGTTCCTCCTCTGTTTCCTGCAGCTCGTCAGCGGACTGGTTAACGCAGTGTGCCGGCCATGCTGCTACAAACAGGAGTACAGTCTAAACGCTTGAGGACGGAGCGTTTCCCAGCCTCAGTCATTGAGAAAAAGGACTGCTCATCTGCAGCAGAGCCGCTAAGCCATCACAACGCCATGAATGTCACTTTGGATGAAAATGTAAACACTAAGACATTTCCACACCCCTCCAGCCGAGTTTGTATTAGCAGTGCATGTTTTCTGTATAAAACAAACATTTGCATTGTACACTACCTGCAATGTGCATTTTGCTAAAATATAAATGTATTTTTGTATGAGTTCTGTTCGTTTTGTACAGAAAGTTTTGTAAATTATTTAAATATCGAGCGTGATAGAAGTACAGACGATGAATGTTGTTTTATATACCTATAAAAGATGTTTTAAATATTCCCATCAATGAATAAATAGGTCTCGTTTTAGACTAATTTTTTTCTGTTTGTTAATTTTGTGTGTAATTTCACATTTTGGTGGTTTTTACAATTACAATACAAGAAACTGGCAAAAATCCCCTGGGGAATGCTGGATAATGTAAGACTCATTATCCAGTCTCAGCAATAATCTCTGGAACATAAATCTGTGTCACACTGTAGATCTTGCCCAAATCCTCTTGGTACATAAATTGAGAACATGCAGAGTTCTGGCCCAACATAAGCTACATAAGTATGTGAGCATAAACTCTTTAGCTACAGAGCTGTGAAATTTATTTGTGATTTCTTGTATTTTTCTTAGTATACAATCCCTAAAATACATCCATATTGTCCTATTAACTTAATAATTGGTCAAGCCAACTTTAGTAGCAAAAAATGTCAACCAAATGCATTAGATAACAAGAGGTTAGTCATTCACATAGCTGAGGTGGCATTTTGGCCCACTCTTCTTTGCAGAACTGCTTTCGTTCAGCACCACTGGAGGTTTTACAGCAGTGGTCTCAAACTCAAATCCTGGAGGGAAAGTTTAGCTCCAAATCACACCTGCTTGGAAGTTTCTAGTGATCCTGAAGAGCTTGATTATCTGGATCAGGTGTGTTTGATTAGGGTTGGAGCTAAACTGTGCAGAGCTGTGGTCCTCCAGGAATTGAGTTTGAGACCAATGTTTTACAGCATGAACTGTACAGTGTAGTATAAAGTCCTGCCACAGCATCTCAATCAGGTTCAGGTTCAACTAGAAATTCAGGGGTGTATTTACTCCTTTGCTTGGGATCATTGTGCTTCACATTTCCTTCAGTATTTTCTGGTAGAGTGCAGAATTCACCCATCCATCTTCCAATCAACTTAGGCACACAGGGATGTTAGAGCCTATTCCAGCGCTTCAGGCCATAGGCACAATTTAGATTGTGGAGGAAACCAGAGCACTCACAGAAAACCTGCACCAGCGAGGGGAGAACATACAAACTCCACACAGAAAGACCTCCTGCTCCACGTTTGACTAAAAGAACATTCTCTCAAAGGTTTTGAGGTTCATCAAGGTGTGTTTTGGGAACATTTTGATAAGCCTTAATATGGAATGAAGATATGAAGATATTCTAAACATGAACATTCTGATTTTCTGTAAAGCGGCTTTGAAACAATGTGTATTGTGAAAGGCGCTATACAAATCAATTTGATTTGACTTGTTCTTCTGGATTAGCAGTGGGTTTCGCCTTGTCACTCTTCCATGGGATGCCACTTCTGGCATGTCTTTGTGATGTGGAGTTGTGAACACTGACCTCTGTTGCTGTGAAAGATTCCTGCAGTCCCTTGGATGTGGTCCTTGGCTCTTTTATGGCTTCCTGGATGAGATGTTGATATGCTTTTAGAGGAATTTTGGTAAGTCAGCCAATTGTGGTACAAGTTTTATCCATTTAGAGATTTGTGGTTGTCACTGTGGTTCTTCGGAGTCCCACAACCTTTAAAATAGCTTTGCAGCCCTTCCTAGATGGCTACATTTCACTCATTTTATTCCTCATAATCATTCCTGAAATTTCTTTGGCATAGTGTAGTGGGTGAGACCTTTTAGCCGACTTCATGTTGCTGAAAATGTTAGGTTTATATGTTGACTTTATTGTAAGTTGCAAAGTCAACAAATCTTTTTATCTGTTTGTAATTCTGTACAAACAGCACTGGGGCCAATTCTTGACTTTCGCCCTATTTCTCCTGTTCATGAGTAGTGAGGTATGACTTGTCAACAAATATTAGCATAGCATAGCTTGATTTATAATTTTAAAATGATTTGTCCCAGTGCATTTAAATTGAGTTTTAAAGGTGACATATCATGAAAATCTTACTTTTCCAGGTTTTAAGTGCTATAATCAGGTCCCGGTGCAACGTGAAAAAGATTAACCCAATCACTTTGTTTTGGTAAGCCTTTCTTTGCAAGTGTCTGAGAAAACGAGAGCGTCTAATTTCGCTCCCTTGGTGACGTGGCAAAGGGATCTCATTATAATATTACCGCCCCTTAATCTGTAAACTTCCACTCAAGGCGCCGTCATTTTGATTTCGCAAGCGACAACGTTGTACCAGCTCTAATGCCATGGAGAAAGTTTGAGCAAAGCATGCTATCTGTTCTGTCTTTGGCTGCACAGAACACGGTTTAGAGTCCCAGCCTCAGAGGAGACAAGAGAGCAGTGGATTTACTGATTTATTTAGGCTACTGTATATTGCTGCTGCCACACAGATCTAAAATAAACAAGCGATTTATTTCCCAGCTGTTTACCTTCACAGACATAACCGACTGTTTTTGTAACTCATGTGTGTTTTTAACGTAAACTTGTGTGTGAATGAGAACTT
>NW_015666359.1:132957-144717 GCF_001515625.1 Sinocyclocheilus rhinocerous
TGTGCACTCAGAAAACCGTATATCAGAAGTTTAAACTCATATGGTTTAAAACTCATGATTTCAGCGCGATAAACATGATAATCAGAACCAAAACAGATGTTTTTAGCAGATACCAGCTGTAAAGGCCCAGCTCTATTCTGGAAAAGGAGGCAGGGAGCAGCAGCTCATTTGCATTTAAAGACACAGGCCCAAAAAACAGCGTGTTTCTGCTTCCACTCAAAATAGGCATTTTCAAAATGATATAATAAATGATCTGTGGAGTATTTTGAGCTGAAACTTCACAGACACATTCTGGGGACACCAGAGACTTATATTACATATTGCAAAAAGGGGCATACTATGTCACCTTTAAAGCATTTCAACTGCTGAGTAGTCAAGTCCCAATAGACAAACATTTCTCAACTCAACATGAGACAAATACCCCAAACCCTATTGATTTTTACGTAATGCATACAAGTTGGGGTTTTCTGGTCAGCAGTGTTTTCCACGTCAATCATACACAAACACACTCAAGAAATGGGGTGACTACTTTTCTTTACAAATCTTATCCAGTTCATATAATATTTTGTTTGCTTGGCTGGTATTGTATCTATAAATTGTCCAACCAAGACAACATAATGTCTCAAAATGAATTCAAAGCATCCCAATGGGCGATATTACACTGACTCAGGCACAAGCTTTATCAGACAGATGGTTGATGATTGCCAACAAAACTGACACAGGGTTTTCTGACAGACAGGAGTTTCCTAGAGTTCATCGGGTCACATACTGCCAGTAAATTCATGTATTTTCCAGACCGCCCAGCTGTGTGTCTGTCTAAGTCAACTTGCCCTCTCCAGGTCTGTTGTGATTGGCTGACTGCTGTCACCCTTCATCATTTAAAGAGGTGAAGCATCTGCTCCATTTTGATAGTCAAATCCCAGGGATCCAAAATGAAGGGGCTGCAGTGGATGCTGCTCGGGGTTTTGTGTTGTGCTGGAATCGTGTCTTCTATCACAAGGGAATATTTTTTGGCCATTAAAGAGATTCAGTGGGATTATGCTCCTAGTGGTATAAATCTGATTCAGAACAAAACCATAAAAGAAGATGAGTGAGTACAAACACTGTACAAAACTGAGTTATGAGTTGCGAGAAATTAGCTTATAACATTTTAGTAAACATTTATTCATTTTAAATGCACTCTAGTTGCTATTTAGAACTGATTATTGTACTTCTTTGGAACTTTAATGACAATTTCACTTGTATATTGCTCCTGCCTATTATTACATTTTTTTTTAATTTGCCATACATTGAAAATGAATGATTTCAACAATGAAGATGAATGAGCTCCAGTTGCTTTGTTTCTGCAGATATTTTAGTTGTCAGTGCGAATGCAGCTTTAGAGTCTGGATCTTCAACAAACCCTTAACCCTAAGTAATAAAGTTATTACTTCAGTGCATGTAAAAACTAAATGGAAAATTATGTTTTGGTGTTTGACAGAGAAGCACGGGTGTTTCTGGAGAGGGGAGAGCAACGGATCGGGCGAGTGTATAAGAAAGCAGTGTACCTGCAATATACTGACGCCACCTACAGGCAGGAGATAGAAAAACCCAAGTGGCTGGGCTACCTCGGACCCCTCATTAGTGCAGAAGAAGATGACGTAGTTATTGTGCACCTGAAGAACATGGCCAAACGAGCGTACTCCATCCATGCACACGGCCTCAGTTACAACAAGTCTAATGAAGGTGATGTCAAATAAGTGTTTGGATTCCTTTGATAACATACTCTTGCTCACAAATTGTTTATCATGGGATTTCTCTCCAGGAGCACTATATCCCGACTCGTCAGAAAAGGTGGAGAAAGCTGATGATTCAGTGGCCCCTGAAAAGTCGTTCACCTATATTTGGACCCTATCAGCTTCCCATACTCCTGGAAAAGATGACACTAACTGCCTGACCAGAATATACCACTCGCATGTTAACGCCCCCAAAGACATCGCCTCAGGTCTCATTGGACCTCTCGTTATATGTAAAAAAGGTACAAACCTTTCTCTTCACTTCAAGGTTCAAATGCCAGGATCTCTCAGTAATGTTGTGGGTTCAAATACAAGCAACTTTAATATGGATATAGGCCTATATTTTATATGTGACGAGTTATTTTCCATCTCATGTCAGTAAACACAGTGATTTTCATATGATACACAAAGAATTTACAGCAGTGACAAATAACTGGAAATTCATCCACTTAAAAATGTAGTTCCACTTCAAATATGATTATTTAGACAGGTTTACACCTTAAATAAACACAAATAAGAATAATTAATGCGAAAAAGAAGAATTCATTAATTAATGCAATAATGTATGGGTTTAAAATAGAAATAGATTTAGAAATAGATTAGTATTTTGCAGACAAGCTTTTCGTTTATGCTTTTAAATCCATAAAGTGCCTGGCCACTGAGGGAAAAAACTGAGGGAGGAGTCAAAAGTTGACTGATTTTTTGTCAATATAGATCTGATATGTGTCAATATTTGTCACTAATAGATCCGAAACTTTCTGTTAAGACTTGAAAAAAGTTGTAAAGAGTACAATAAGTTACGCAATGAGCATTTGAACAATGAGCATTTGAACAGACTTTTCAATCAGGGTTTCAGGAACCTAGCCCATTTAACAAAAAACTTAAGATAAGTCTATGCTAAACATCTGGCTAGCTGCTACAGAAGTGACAATTTGGAATGCAAATGATGACTCAAATGATTATGTACTTTAAAATTATTGATACAAATTCATATAAAAAAGTTGACCGCCATGAAAGTCATTGTATACTGTAATTAACACACTTCAAGCTCTGATATAGTCCACTAACAATGAATGATTCTGTGTTGTTTGTGCAATTCTCAGGCTCTCTAGATGTGCATGGGGACAAGACAGCTGACTATCTTTACGCCCTCATGTTCACGGTGTCTGACGAGAACCTCAGCTGGTACCTGGATGAAAATATCAAGACCTACTGCTCAGCTCCTGCCAAAGTCAACAAGGACGATGAAGGCTTCCAGGAAAGCAATAAAATGCACTGTGAGTTTAGTAATACTGTCCTAGAATAATGTCTCAATGATGAACAGGCCATCAGATCAAACCCTGTTCTAGGCACATTTTATGAATTAGCTAGAATACTAGTATACTGTAGAGTATATCCTACGTACTACTATTTATTAAAAATAGTCTGAAATCTCAACTTCCTTTCTGAACTTTATTGTAGCTATCAACGGATATGTCTACGGCAACCTGCCGGACCTCAGTATGTGCATGGGCAATAAGATCCACTGGCACTTGTTTGGGATGGGGAACGAGGTGGACCTCCACTCAGCCTTCTTCCACGGACAGATCCTGACAGACAAACGGCACCATGTTGACACCGTCAGTCTGTTCCCGGCTACTTTTGTTAATGTAGAGATGGTGGCAGATAATCCCGGCCAGTGGCTCCTCAGCTGCCAGGTCAATGATCATCTGGAAGGTACAGAAAGGCCAGATCTGAGAATATAAATGCAAAAATTCTGCATTGTTATAATTGCTGTGTTGCATTTAATGACATTCTTCCCCACTTTTAGCTGGCATGCAAGCCATTTTTGAGATTAAGAAGTGTTTCCCAAATGTGCATAAACCCAGACCGTTTGGAGAAGTGAGACAGTATTACATTGCCGCTGAGGAAATCATTTGGGATTATGGGCCAACGGGGATAAACCAGTACTCAGGGAAGAAACTTGCTGATGACAGGTACAAATAAGCTATCTGAGAGACATAACACCGTGGAGAAGTGCCGCTTCTGGAACCGTCAGTCTGAGACGATGCTACACCAGAAGAAGTATTACATCGCTGCAGTTGAGATGGACTGGGACTATTCACCCACCCGCACATGGGAGGAACAGATGTACCATAGTCTGAAAGACAGGTATTCCAAGTCCTTCACCAGAACTCATGAATCCCATTTGTAAAAATACACGAAGATCACCAGTGGTAGTTTGCATTATTGATGCCAAACGTGGTTTATATGCCAAGCATCAACTTACAGATGTGGATGAGATTTGAGATTTATGGTGAAAGGCAAGATTATCAGCGAATAAATGCATCGGTGACACCAAACCCTGGTTTCAATGGTTCTTGAGTGAGTTGTGACATAATGTGTCCAACTAAGTTTTAAGTGTAGCTTAGTTTGTTGTGTAGTGTAGTTTTGGTCTAAATTCAATATACACAGACTATTCAGGTAATATCTATGAAAAGAGAATTGGTGTGTGTGTGTGTGTGTGTGTGTTTGTGTTTGTATTACACGCAAGTTCTAAATCGTATTTATTTTGATAAATTCAGTCCAGGCAATGAATTCCTCAAAAAAGAAGGCAAATTCATTGGTTCAAAATATAAGAAGGTGCTGTACAGAGAGTACACTGATGACACCTTTACCAAACCCAAGGAAAGATCTGCTGATATGGAACACTTGGGAATTATGGGTACATATTTATAAAATATGCTGTACATTGATGGTTGACTATAATTTGGTGTATATGTTTGTTAACCTTCAAAATATGCTCATCTCAGGACCCATGATCCACGGTAAAGTGGGAGAAAAAGTGAAGATTGTGTTTAAGAACATGGCTAAGAGGCCGTACTCCATACACGCCCATGGCGTTAAAACTGACAGTCCTCAGGTGGCCCTGACACGTCCAGGTAAGATCTGACAGTTGAATATTAGACAGTTCATATTGTTTATTAAGTCTAAATGCATGTATTGTTTACTCAAGGTGAAACTCAGACCTATACCTGGTACCTCCCAAAGAATTCTGGGCCGACAGAAGAGCAGGAGGAATGCAGTGTTGGAGTGTATTACTCCACCGTAGATGTTATCAAGGTACCTTTCTCACCAAGTGAAACTAGATCATGGGACCTTGCTCAAAACAAGTGTGATGTTTCCTAAAACCTAATGATCTTGCTTTCCGTCTTATGGCAATTCATAGCTATTTTACCTTTTGGCAAATTTATATAAATTCATATTATCTCATTTGTACATTTTCATCTTATATGTAGGGTATGGCACTTGAGTGGTTCAAATTCTTTCTTTTTAATAGGACGTTTTCAGTCCATTTTGGTCAACATTACTCTAAAACGGCCCCATTGTCTAGTGGAGTTCCACAAGGATCCATTCTCGGCCCAGTCTTGTTTTCATTATATATGTTACCCTTAGGTTCTATATTAAAATTGAAAGTGCATTTACTTGAATTAGAGTTTGGTTCTGCAGACTAATTAGCAAGAGGCTTTTTTATAAGATTTGTTGTTGTTGGTCATTGTTTGTCTGAAAGTTAATACTGTGTCATTTTTATTCAACAAAAATTTAGAGAAAACAAACAAACCATGGCTTTACTACAACTAAAACCAAAATAACATGGTTACTACAGTTAAACCATGGTAACCACAAATTAATCATGGGTTTGCTACACTAACCATAGATTAACCATGGTATTTGTAGTAAATCTGTGGTTATACAAATGGTAATCAATGTGCCAAAAAACTTTTTTTTATTTGATGGGGTTGTGTGTAGTATCCTGAAATTAAAACTCTGCCTTCGAAGTGCAAAGGAGACTTCAGTCACAGTTGTTTTCAACAGAGTTTGACGTTAGCATATTGCTAAGCTAAAAGCATGATAGCTGAGAGTACACAAAATATAAAACGGGCCAGTTTAAATGAACTGAATGCATTTGTTTTACTTTTTTCGGTAGTATATGAAATGTAGTTCATCAACATTTCTCTTGACTCGTCCACCATTTTGGATAATTTATTTTCATTGAAATGCATTCAGTGCAAATGTGACGCTGACTTAGAATTTGGTCCAAAGAAGGTGTCTTAGAAGGCAACACACATATCTGTAGAAGTTTTGGAAAGCAGCCAGAGTCTATCTGATTGTCTTCTCATTCAGGACATGTACAGTGGCTTGATCGGTCCGCTGGTCATCTGCAAGAAGAGCCTGGCACGTACACTGGGGCTGAAGAAAGAGATAGAGGAGTTCGCTCTGCTCTTCGTGGTCTTTGATGAGAATGAATCTTGGTATCTGGATGACAACATAAAAGCTCATGTTAAAAACCCTCCCAATGCACTTAAGGAGGATGAAGAGTTTATCGAAAGCAACAAGATGCATGGTGAGTTCAATGTCTCTGGGCTGCATAGTTTTGGTCATGGTTTTTGAGGACAAGGACATGTCAGACAGTTAGTAAGACTGCATTTTAATTCTCAAATAATTGAGAACTTCTCATAGAGTGGTTCTAGCACTTTTAGTACTGTTAAACACACCCTGTAAAATGTCCTTTCTTAATTAAAATATCATTGCCTCAGCATTAAAATATAAGCAACATTCCTGTTATTATTATTCACCAAAAGCTCTAGTGTAAAATGGCCAAAATGTTAAGATAGGCCTGATGTGTTGATGATAAACTAGTGGTTATTCCGTTATTCATCACAGGAATCAATGGTTTAGTCTACGGCAATCTTAAAGGCCTGAACATGAAGGTTGGAGATAAAGTGTACTGGTATCTGATGGGAATGGGAAACGAGGTGGACATACACACTGCACACTTCCACGGCCATAGCTTTGACTACAAGGTCATCCATCCATCCCACTCACATTTTCACACATGTAAAAAAATCTTCTAGAGCATCAGTGTGATGACCATGGGCTTTTCCCGCAGGTCAGCGGCACACATCGAGCAGACGTGTTTGATCTGTTCCCCGGGACGTTCCAGACAGTCACCATGCGTCCGCTGTATTCTGGCACCTGGCTCCTACATTGTCACGTCACCGACCACATCCAGGCCGGAATGGAGACCACATACACCGTAGTCGAGAAAGATGGTGAGTTGCCACGTTTATGAGATTTAGTAATTGGATGTACAAGAAAGAATAACATGTTTTACTACCCTGTTATGCAAAGCTTACACTCCAGCTCTTTAATACATAAAGTGAGAGCGGGGCATGTTGTCACATGCAAGCCCAGTTACACAAATGTTTGTTTCGTGATTTATTAAATGGGCATACTTTACCAACTACACAAACTAAATAATGTAATTTTCTTTATTTTTTTAGGAAAAAGGAGGGGCTTCCTGGGTTTGTTTGGTAGTGGTTGAAATTCCATATGCCTGTAAAAGGAAGTTTGTGTTAATTCTTGCCCATGATTTTTCTAAATAAACACTTGTAGTTATTTGAATTACTTGGTGTTTGCGAAAGAGCAGAAAAACAGTCCTGTCTTGCTTAAAAATACTACTGAAATCAACATGGCATTCAAAATTATTTTACTTCATAACCTTCACCATCTAATCAAATTAAAGAAGTCTTTTTTTTCTTTTTTGCACAATAAGATCAGGAAAGAAGACATTAAATAGGGTTGACTCAGTAAGAAAATAGTAAAAGAAAGACATGAATTTTGTTACTGTAGCTTTAAAATATAACAAATATACACAGTATACGATAATGTTTACAAAACGAGCTACACATAAGATTCTGTATTTGAATATAATTTAATAAAAAAACTAAAAAGGACACTTTATAATGTTCATTCTGAGAAATCAGATGAAATGAGATGACAGCTGCATTATGGGTAATGTGCACACAAATATTTGACAAACATTCAAACAAAAACAGTACAAGCCTAACAATCGAAAAATAGATCAAAATCATTTATATATATATATATATATATATATCAGAATGTATTTTGTAGGCTGTATTTGTCAGAATATATTTTGTAGTTTATATTTGTTCTGATAATAAGGAGAGTACTTTTTTGTTTTTTGTTTTTTTAAGTAAACTTATAACATTCCAGACTATATTAATGATTGTAACACGTACTTCTGATCAGTTCATGCTCACTATTCAACTATTTTTTTGACTATCACTATTCTAAGCAGCAGTAGTGTTGATTCACTGATTGTCTAAAATAAATGCTAAATATCATGAGATTTCATTGGCTGCGTTCGAGTAGATGTGGCAGGAAGAAACGAGCCGTTCCATCATCCGGCAGCGAGTCCAGGAACTCCTTGAAACAACCAGAGTTTCTGTGAAAGAAAAAAGACAACGTTTCCACGAGCAGCCAAATTCATCCAGTTGTGTTCTGACATACAGAAGCATAAAACGACTGCTACCTTTGAGCGCTGAGAGGAGGATGGTGTTGTCATTTCCTGTTGCTCTTGTCCTGTCCCAGACCTCAGGGAAAAGCTTCTGCCACCACAGAGACTGGAGAGAGAGCGGCCGGCGAAGAGAAACGATTAACAGAGACACCATTTATTGTGTCACGTCACCTCTGATTCCAAACCCTTCCAAAGATTTGCATTTATGTTAGGACATTGAGAATGCAGTGCACAAATTGAGCATGTGTAGCTAGAAGCCTTATGCCTTATCACTGGAGCGGTTAAGTGTATTACCAGTTTGTCGTTCTATAGCTCATGGTTGGTGTAGCTGATGATGGCCTGCAGACATCGGTCTAGGAGTCTGTCGATGGATGTCTCGTGTTTGGTGGCACAGAGCACCAAAGCTAAATTAGGCATAAAGATAGTCTGCATTTTCTTATTTAGATGTGTCTGCCAAGGCAAAAATAAATATTGCTTGTAGATACACACTATATACTGCCAAAAGTATTGGGACACCCCCTTCTAATGAACAGGGTTGACTACTTTAGTAATTTCCATGAGTGCAAATCTGAATGTTTAAGCATATAATGATATTCTAGGGAATATCCAATTTTACAGCAACAGTTTGGACAGGACCCTTTTTTAACATGACAATGCCTCTGTGTATAAGGCAAGGTTCAAAAAGTAATGATTGACTCAGTCAGTGTGGAAGAACTTGGGTAAATACAGAGCACAAATTCTGAGTATGGGTCACCATACTTGGCTACACGTCATGTCACTTTCACTTTTTATATAGATTCTGTCATATTTCTCACTGTAAAGTTTGACTTGACTAGACTTAACTAAAATCTAGCAACCCCCTTAAACCCCCCAGAATGTCCTAGTGTCCTGTGAGGTTTTCAATGGTTTAGATGCCATGGACCCCTAAGTACAAATATTATTTAGAAATATCTGAGGGTATATATTGTCATGTATAAAGTCAAAATGTATACTGTCAAAAAATAATATTATAAATGTGCAAAACATTAGTTGAAAAATATTTAATTATGTGTATTATTTAATTGAATCATATTTAATTACACTATTACATTTTTTTCTACTCACTAGTACTGTTTTTCTACATTACGTAGTGTTGTAAGATATATAATTTAAATCACTTATTATTTATGTATTATTTTGATCAAATGCTTTATTTTAGTCCCTTTTTATTATCTATTAATTTTTACATTTGTTTCATGATTTTTCTCTAAACTTTTCAACAGACCCCCCAGCAATCAGTTGCTGCCCCCTGGTGGTCACTGGACCCCAGTTAGAAACCCCTGCCCTAGCAAACACCCACAACACTCCAGTAATCACCTAGAAACAAGCACTCTCAACACCTGCTGTGTTAGGGTGCATTATCTCGCTCAGCAGTTTTGAGGGCTTTGACGCCGGAGCAATCTCTGCGCATGATACGGTCGATATAGACGGACGTGAGACGAAACAGCAGCTCCTGGATGATGGATTCATGAGTGGATACTACTAACAGAGCCTCCCAGAAATCCACCAGACTGCTGTCAGCCTCCACGCCATCCTTACACAGCTCCTGAGAGAGAATAGTAGTTATTTATTGTATTGCCAAGTCAGCATCTAAGGCTAGTTACATAAACACTAAATAAAGTTTTTTTTTTTTAAATTAACATTATAATAAAAATCTAAAACCTTTTCTGGTAAAAAAAAAACAAAAAACAAAAAAAGTGTATGGAAGCCCATTTCCACCACTGCAAAAAAATACTGACTCGTAGTGTCAGTGTATATTATATTACACTGTATATAAACAGTATATATATGCTGCTTTAAAAGCAAAGCATGCTCAATCACACCAAATGTTGATTTCATTTAGTTAATAGAAGTTAAAGGGGTCATATGATGCTGCTAAAAAGAACATTATTTTGTGTATTTGGTGTAATGAAATGTGTTTATGCGGTTTAAAGTTCAAAAAACACATTATTTTCCACATACTGTACATTATTGTTTCTTCTCTATGCCCCGCCTTTTTGAAACGCGTCGATTTTTACAAAACTCATCGGTCTGAAAAAGCGAGGTGTGCTGTGATTGGCTAGCTATTCAGTGCGTTGTGATTGGCCGAATACCTCAAGCGTGAGACGGAAATGTTACGCCCCTCACATACTGTTGATGCCGTGTCCAGCCGGAGCGACGAGGCATAAACATTAAAACCCATTACAAACTAGGCATTTGTTGCATCCAGTGGGGACATAATTACTGATTATAATGACTTATACTGTCTTTTTACGCGTTGCGTTGCATTGCGCCGCGTAAACATAAAACTCTGTCTGCATTTGTGATCGGAGAAATGACAAACAACAAGTGCTACTCTACTGCCCAAAACTCGCGTTTGAATCATCAGTGGCAACGAAAAACACAGCGGCCTAGCGTGAGGGGAAGCCCTGGCTTAGCGTGCACTGAGGCCGGGATAGAGTGAGCTGAGGCGGCGGGGTCGAGAACGGCGCGCCCGGGCTGAACTCCGCTTCGTCCACGTTGAAAGTTGATGTATTCCCTCAGCGACCAGCACAGATCAGCTCTGGGCATGACGAAGCGGATATCGTCCTCTTTTGGAAGACCAAACAAAGTAGTTTCGCTTTCACAACGAAGCACACAGCGTCTTCAGGACATGGCTGCAGCGTCAACAATATTACAGCGAGAATTAAAGTTACGCCTTCTTTCTTTGCGTGAACATTTGGGCGGCGTTATGCAAATCTTCCCAGATCGTGACGTAGGTATGTGGGGGCGTGTTAGAACGAGCCGTTTTAGGTAGGCGTGGTTAACTCTTAACTTTTATAAAGAATATCTCTTTGGTTTTGAGACTTTAGTGTTTGCAACTTTACAGATCTTCTTTATGCATATTAAGAGCTTGTAACACTCCAAAGAGAAAGGAAACATTTAAATCGCATCATATGACCCCTTTAATTGATAAAGGAAATCTATTTATGACATTATTATAATTTTTACACAAGTGCCTAAAGCTTAACAGCACTGTAGCTTTGCAGGAAGGTTTCTTGAAGCATCTTGGGGACGTCTCCACAGTTCTTCTGGATTGAGTCTGTCTCAGTTTGTTCTGTTTCTTGATGTCAATACAGACAGACCACCATTTTATACTCCAAAGCTTGATGTTTCGGAGCTGCGACTGACCCACGGCGCTGTGGTGGACGAGGAGCACGGAGCCCATGCAACTGAAGCGGCAGATGTACGCCTCGACCTTACAGCCGCCGGTGGAGTGCAGAATTCTGACCCCCGCCAGATTATTACCCACCTAGTATTGGTAGGTTTAGAGTTAGGTGTGGGGGAGGGGTTAGGATTAGGGGTGGGGTTGGGATTAGGCAATCAGGTAGCAATTTCAACGAGGGGGGGAATAATTTGGCAGGGAGTCGAAAATGGGCACAACACCGGCGCTCACCACGAACAGCGCCCTGCAGCCGCAGCACACCAGCGCTATGGCGTTCCGATGGGATCTTTAATATGACATTGTAACATGCACTCAATGTCTCAATGAAAGTGACGTCTGCGTCTGTCGAACGTGACATCTGTGTCTGTCGAACGCGACGTCTGCATCTGCCACATTAC
>NW_015666359.1:146984-162386 GCF_001515625.1 Sinocyclocheilus rhinocerous
AGGTGTGGGGGAGGGGTTAGGATTAGGGGTGGGGTTGGGATTAGGCAATCAGGTAGCAATTTCAACGAGGGGGGTAATAATTTGGCAGGGAGTCGAAAATGGGCACAACACCGGCGCTCACCACGAACAGCGCCCTGCAGCCGCAGCACACCAGCGCTATGGCGTTCCGATGGGATCTTTAATATGACATTGTAACATGCACTCAATGTCTCAATGAAAGTGACGTCTGCGTCTGTCGAACGTGACATCTGTGTCTGTCGAACGCGACGTCTGCATCTGCCACATTACAGTTCGTCTGCATGAACGTGACGTCTGCGTCTGCCACATTACAGTTCATCTGCCTGAACGTGAGTCTGCGTCTGCCACATTACAGTTCATCTGCATGAACGTGAGTCTGCGCCTGCCACATTACAGTTCATCTGCTTGAACGTGACGTCTGCGTCTGCCACATTACAGTTCGTCTCCCAGCTGTGGCGTAGCAAGTCAGCCCCTGGCCCATATGCAAAAAAATTTTACGCTCTTTAATTTGTTGAGATAATTTGCCAGCAGTGGCATATGAATCAATGATATTTTCCTCTTTAATATTTGCAGCACGAAATAAACATGATTATTTGAATGCATGTTTAAAAAATCTGAACAATTTAAGTCAAACGAATGTCTCATGAAATCGATCAATCAGAATTTTAAAAAATGTCAATAAGTCTACGTTTTATTGCTGTTTTCCATGTTAAATATGAAGAATGACAGGTTGGATGCCACAGACTTTTTTTTTTTTTTGGCGGAGAATAGGTGGAATTTTCACATTAACTTCACACAATATATAATATAATATAATATAATCTTTTTCTTTTACTATATTCCTAAAATTTTATGACGTATATTTTTAGTTATTTTTCAACGTGGCACTAAAATGCCGCCGTAGGCTATTTGTAGTGAATGCAAACACAATTTTGGCACAGCGGCCAAAAAAAAAACAACAAAAGAAGTAAAAAATAAAAATAATAATAAATAGTGAGGGGATATTTGAATTATTCGTTAATAAACTAGTGTTTTCTGAGTCAGTGTCACAAAGATGAATTTGTCGATCCTGAACTCGCCATCTCCTCAACTGGATGCGCCTTTAGAGAGAAATGCCTCTTTACGGATTACATTATGAATGAGTTTTTGTTTTCGATTTGAATAATTTCGTTTTAAAGTAGTAATTCAAAGCATTTTATAGATATGTTTATCATATCTATGAGGCAAGTATTCGCTGAGTTTCGGTTCATTTTTGTGAAGCCCTCCTGCTCAAGTCAGAGACACAAAATGCGCATCCTGATTGTTTTCCTGTTTGTTTTTTTGTTTTTTTACAAAAGTAGTTTTTTTTACGTTTTCTCGATATTGTGAGTGCACACAAATAAAAGTAGGCCCTTTGCAGTTCTGAATGATGTATACTCTTACCTTTATGAGCAAAAATGACGTAAGCGTATTTTTTAGTTACCACTGTTATTAAGAAAAAAAAAATTAGATTGCGCTGGCGCCTCCATGTCCAGCAAAGCGCTTCAGCTTCCAATCTCCGCACAGACGATCAGATATGCACCTAATAGCGCACATTTATCTAGGTTAAATTTTTTTATTAATATGGTGAAAAGCATTAAGTGTTTTTTTTATCCATAGATTTTATTTTAGGCAAGTCGTGTTGATTTGAGAAGAAGGCTAGATTGATCAAACATATGCTCATGGCGCTTCCTGCCGCTGGACGCTTGGTCATTCCTTTAAAAAACAAAAACTTGAATTTAACAAACATAAAATGTTCCAAACATATTTCTAAATTAAATTAATAAAGAAACGAAAAGAAATATGACCACTTTGCCATTAAGGGTGTATTCACACCTGTCTTGTTTGGTTAGATTGAATCGAACTCAAGTTCGTTTCCCCTCTTGGTGCGGATCTTTTTGGCAGGTGTGAGTACAGCAATCGCACTCGGGTGATGACCAAACAACCGTACCGAGACCCAGCTGAAGAGGTGGTCTCGGTCCGCTTCCAAACGAACTCTGCTACGGTTCGTTTAAGGTGTGAATATGACCCGACCATGTTATTTCTATTTCTATTCTTTTTTTTAAATGTTAAATTGTTAAAAAATTAACCCTCTAACACTAGCATTGTATATTCTATTTCTATTCTTTTAAAAAAAATTTAAATTGTTAAAAAATTAACCCTCTACCACTAGCATTGTCTATTCTATTTCTATTATTTTAAAAAAATGTTAAATTGTTAAAAAATTAACCCTCTAACACTAGCATTGCCTATTCTATTTCTATTATTTTTAAAAATGTTAAATTGTTAAAAAATTAACCCTCTAACACTAGCATTGTCTATTCTATTTCTATTATTTTAAAAAATGTTAAATTGTTAAAAAATTAACCCTCTAACACTAGCATTGTCTATTCTGTTTCTATTATTTAAAAAAAAATTTAAATTGTTAAAAAATTAACCCTCTAACACTAGCATTGTATATTCTATTTCTATTTTTTTTTTTTTTTAATTAAATTGTAAAAAAAAATTAACCCTCTAACAGTAGCATTGTCTATTCTATTTCTATTTTATCTTCTTGTTTTCTTTGTATTACTTTTTTATTACCTTTTACTTTTTTCTATTGTTTTCTTTTTATGACATCTGCTAAATTACTAAATGCTATGCCAATGTAAATGTAAAGCTTAACAGATCATTAGAGACGCAGCGCTGATTATGTCCATCATTAAAAGCTACTTGACTGAAGAACCTGTAAGCGCTGCATTCATATGTGAAAATCATGACCAATTCAGTGCCATTCACGGCAAATTACACCGGGCCAGACTGAGACCGGAAAATGTGTTTGAACAAGAATTTGCCTTTGAAATATTGCAAAGTTATTTACATTTTTTAGAAATGGTCACACTGGTCCTTTAGAGGTCTGTTCGGGTTCATGGTCTCAAGAACATTTGGAATAATTTTTGTCTCTCGTTTCCACTTGTCTAGTCCAGTGTTCTTCAGCCGAGTCATATTATTATATTACTATGTTGTTTATAATAAGACCAGAACATTAAAGTGGCCTGCGGTCAGTTCAGTACTGTTCAATAACTGCTTTGTTTTCTGAACATAATTTAGAATTGAAAATACGACAGTACTTGACCTCTATGGAGAATGATTAAGTCTAACCCAGATGAGAGAGGGAATCCCACGCCTGCCTTCATTCTAGAGCCGACCTTTGAACCACTGGTGCTGTAAGATCTGCTCTAACGTCGGCCGCTTTGCTGGACTGCGGTTTAGACACTGGCCAATCAGATCACGGCATGCTGTAAGAGTTTGGAGGAGACGTGTATGAAAATACCTTCTGATAATTTAAGCTATATGGAAACATTAGCATGTGTTTATCAGTATCTGTTTCCTCACCGACGGATACGCTGGACTTCCAAGAATTAGGAGAGGCTTTCAATGTTTCCTGGACGTGGGAAAAGGGCAGCCGCCTGTTCACCATCAAATACAGCGTAGTGCCCAGAGCCCAGACGTTTGTTGGGACGGCGTAGTATTTGGGCTCCGACAAAGCCTCTGGCGGACAGTACTCTACTGCTCCTGCAAGCAAGAACATTTCATTTCCCGCACTTAGTTTTCCAATATTTTCCAATACTAAATAAATACAAAATGCCAGCTCACCTAAATATTTCCAGCTGTCGTAGCCTGCGCCCTCAAGCAGGTGAGCGGCGCCGAAGTCAATCAGCTTCAGCTCCAGAGTATCTGTGTTCACCAGGATGTTGTCAGCGTGGATGTCGTTGTGAAAAACGCCGTGGTCTATGCAGTGCTGCACCGCCAGGACTAACTGGCGCATTAAGCTGCATGCGATCAGTTCGATCAGTCCTGACGAATCCTTGATGAACTTTCGCAGGACCATGCATGGTTGAGGGCACTCCAGAACAAGAGAGAAGATCTTGGGCCGATCAAACCACTCGTACATTTGAATGACGTAGGGGCTTACTGGAGGACACCTCAACATGAGCATCAGCGTCACTTCTCTGGGCAGAGGTATGGAACAACCAGGCTAGAGGAAAAGACAACAAACGGTTAGTTAGCTATCCACCTTTGGTGGAAGTAAGCCTATGGGCGAGATTTCTGGTTCATTAGCCGCTGTAGGGAAATAACGAGGAGAATAACAACATGCAGTAAACGGTAAAACTGTTTGCACTACAAACCAGTGTGTTCATAATTAAGATAATACATTAAAATAATATGGTAAGACACACCAATTTTCAATATCAAGCAGCAAAACAAACTGTTTTGTACAGCTAAAAATAGCTGGACGCAGATGAGACCAGAAGCTAGACCCATAGAATTTACAAATGGCCACGCCCATTTTTACACAGGAAACAGGCGGAGAGATTTTACAATTCTTTAGTATTTTTTAGAGCCTCTTTGGAACTTCTAGGCTTTACCTTTTACTTTTATTTGTGGTGTGTTAACTACAGTAACTACAGTAAAAACCCTTAAGGTGCGGTCACATTAGCAGAAAAGAAGATTCCCTATTGTCTATATGTATAAAGTACAGCGAAATTTCGCAGAGAAGCAGTTTGTGCGCACTTTTAAATATGTCAACTAAATATGTATTCTTTAATCTTTGCCAACTTACAATTTCAAGATAACGGCTGTTGTTCCATTTGCACAGTCTTTTGATGGCAACCTGCAAAGAGATGAAAAATAGTTTATTATGTACTTTATTTTAAACATACATATTTGAATGGAGTGGACATGGTTCTCTACATAAGGATAATGTTCAGTGAAAGCATGTTACCTCTTGGCCGTTGGATTTTCGTATTGCCTTGAACACCTTGCCGAAGCTTCCCTTTCCTATCAAATCCTGCAGTGTGTATAAACTGTACAGAGATTCTGAAAAACACAAGAGGTTGCAGGATTACAGGTCTTATATAATAGCACTGCTGGAATATGTCTCTTAAACAACGAGCAAACTATATGTACATGGTTAAAGTTTACATGTTAGGTGATATCAGAATTACAAACTAAAAATAATAGAAAATAAGGGTAGAGCTGACATCACACTCACCAGTAGTTGGCTCCCAATTAGGAAGACCTGGGGCAGATGCCGGCTCGGTGTCAGGCACGTTCTGGAGCCCAGAGGGGCCCGGGACAGACGCTGGTTCGGGATTGGACTCCACTCTTGTCCGTCTGCAACGGAGGAACGGCTTCATAACGGCTTTCCACGCTCTCTTGAAGAAGGCATGGATTCTGCTCCTCCTGTTGCCTCGAGTAGGAATTTCTTCATTGAAGAAAAACAAAGAGGAAAGTATCAGAATCAGAATGAGCTTTATTGCCAAGTATGTTTGCACATACAAGGAATTTGTTATAGTGTCACAAGCTTCCAGTACACGGAGACAACAACAACACACAGATAATAAAAATGAGATGTGAATAAAATACACATGCATAAATATAAACCACAAAAAAAAGAATAAATTGTATGTACAGGTGTGCTATAGATGGAATAGGAATAGAATAAATAAATTAAGTTGTAGGGATGTACTAGGGTTTAGGGTGATAAATAAGTATAAGGTTATTGCACATACTGTACTTTAATTGCACAATGGGAGAACATTAACTGTTCATGAGGTAGATTGCCTGGGGAAAGTATTAGACCACATACAGTATCTGACCACAGATTAAACATCAAAAGGTGTCTATCTAGTGCATGTTAACATAGAAAACAATGAAAAAGCAGCTCAGTGGAATTCAGAAACGTGTTTTGTGTGAACGGTGCATTACAGCTGCAACCCCTTATGAAAATTAACCATGGTTCCTATAGGTAAACCATGGCAACCACAAATTAACCATAATTTTGCTATACTAACCATAGTTTAACTATGGTATTTGTAGTAAAACTGTGGTTATACAAATGGTAATTTTCATAACTAATCAATAAAATATGTAATGCAAATATTTGACTACAATATTTGTCACAAAAAAAATAATGCAAGTATTTCCCGGCAATAAAATGTGGCTTATTTTATAATGAGATGAAAGTTCAGTAATACTAATCGGACCTGTTGGGCTGTTCTCAGCAGAAGGCAGTGCACTCACTGCTTCTGCTTCTGCTTCTGAAGCCCTTGTTGACTCCACAGGCTGCTGGGAGTCAGCTGGCAGTGAATCAATCAACTCTTCGATCCACTGACAGAAGCCGCTGCAGAAGCTGATGTTATCCAGCCACGGAGCCGCTTCTGTCTCGTGAACACCGGCCTTAGGCTCGGACTCAGACGCTGTGCACATCTTGATGCCGAGAGTGGACGAACTCTGTGTAGACTTAGTTTGTACTTTATGCGTTTCTGTCTGCAGACTTTCGCAAGTAGAGTTTTTCTACCGCTCTGCAATCTCCCTCAAGTGACAATCTCCACAAACGCTCAGATTCTCACTATCACCAACTGTGAGGCGAGTCAGACGACTCTGCGAGAATGCGCTTAAAAGGGACCGGCGAGTGACGTCATCGCGATGTTCGAACGTTCCAAAATGGAACGCAAAAGAGCGGAAGTCTCATAGCGCATTTTTTAAAAGCTGATTTTTTTTTTGTCACGCTCCACCATTACAGTAGCTGATGGACGAGACGCTTCAAAATATGTATTAAGCCGGTCGCACACAGGACGGGAAGCGCAGCGCCGCGTCGCGTGCGTCTAATGAAGTTCTGAGCTGCAAGGTGGGTGAGTTTTAACTTCATTTATTATCATTATTTATTTATTTATTTTGATTGATAATAGCTGAGTTTTAACATTAATCAAAGAAAATAATCTGTATTATGTTAAGTCTGTTACTGTTTTGTTGTAGGCTATCTGTTGTCTAGGGCTAGGCAACTGTTACACAGTAGCAGTATTATTTGTTTAGCTAACGTTTTAGCTAGCCAGCATGAGTGAAAACGTAAACAAACACCTTGTAAAGTTTTTATTTAAATGAAACAAATGTAGTGTATTTTAGTTTAGGTTTCAGTTTATAGTATCTATTTTTTTATATATATATTTTTTTAATTTTCATGGTAATAAAGAATATTCACTTCTAAATGATGCACTATGTATTTCTTACATAAAATAATCTGATCTGATCTGATGAATATAAAGAGTATCATAGATAATACCATGGTGTGGCCACTGAATGTTTGTATAGTCCTAGATATAAAAATATACAGGGCTGTGTATTCCCTAGTTGCCAAGAACAATGCATCAGACATAAATGTGGGTATATAATTAACTTATGTAACTTACAGTATTATTAAGGTTTTTGTACGAATACCCTGTTCTTCCCAAACAGATCAAATTTTGTCTGACAACCAAAAAAAAAACTGCTGCACTGCTACTTTTACATCGTAGAATACAAAAAAAGTCAATCGCATTTGGGTACACCCTCTAAATGAAAAAAAGGATTCAATATGGCGCTTACCACCACCTTGTTCAGGAGCTGCGAATAAACCCGGAAAAGCACCTGCAGTACTTCAGAATGAGTACACAGCAAATGGAGGACCTGCTGTCAATTATTGGACCTGACATCACAGGGATGTCTATTAATTGGGCCAAAGGAAAAACTTGCAGTGACACTGAGGTAAGCAATTTTCCATTTAACCTATTTGTATATCTGATTTACACTGTAATAATATTATGTTGTTGGAAGAAAGAAGAAATGATTTCAAAACAATAATCCTTTAAATAGATTTTACCATGTGAGCCATATGACAAGACAGCACAGTAATGCACACATGGATACTTTTAATAAAAATTATTGCAGTAACAGTATCAGTTATGTAATCTAAAACATAAAACAGGATTAGGAAACTATTTCCAAATCAATCAAGACAGACAGACAAATAAATAAATACATATAAATGTATTAACTACATCTCATTGAACTATAACTATGAATATGGCACAAGATATGTTGAGGAAGCTGAGGTTGCCACGATATTTTAATGTGGAGCATTCCAGCTAGCAAACAGTGGTGGTCCTGTGTGGTAACTAAGCACACCTGGCCCTTGATGTGCCTGACTCTGTGCATCCAGGTCATCCAGGATACGTAGCATCTCTATTTTGGCTCTGGTTTGTTCTCTTTTTCCCAAAGATCTCATTTGAGGTGCTAAACGTAGAAGGAAAAGCTCTCTTTCGTCATGTTGTTTTGGTGGCACTGTAGGTGTTACTAAAAAGTACATAAGTTTTTCATTAATTTGTGTGTTTGGACTTTTTGGGTTGTCTCTTTTTGTTTTTTTTCTGGGTCTCTGGGGACATTCTAGAAATTCTTCTCTTTCAGTCCCTGCTGTCTCCGGTACTGGGCTTTCCTCTTCTGGAGTCATTTGTGTGTCTAAATCACCTTCATGGATCGACCCATCCATATGGTTTTCGAAATCCACATTACTGATTGTACTGGGGAAAAGACAGAGGGACAAATAAGAGCATGCACAGTTTAGTACCATTATTTTTCTACCATTAAAAGTCTACTTCAAGTCAAACTTTAGTCACTTGCACTCTTTTTTACAAAGTTAATTTGAAGTGCATTAGTACAAATTACTACATTACAACAATTACTAAAAAGTATTACCTTCTATTTTGTAGAAATACATTCAGGAAGGAAATCGCTGCAGCATATTTCCATTCCTGTTGACACAATGCTCCAGAGCCACTTGGCAACTGCTGTTTTTTTTTCACTTGATGTAGTTGTCTCGAAGTGAATTCCATCTTGCCCTGCACTCATTTTCTGTGAAGAGATAGAAATTAATGTTTATATTAATGTTTGTTTTACAGGTATCTGGCCTCAGGAAATTCAATCAGAACGCTTGCCTTCCACTAGAGAGCACAGTGGCTAAAGCCATCAAGGACACATATGCTGCAATTAACAGGCGCATGATGGATACACACCTAGCAAGACCTACTGAGCAGGAGTGGAGGAATATTGCCTCAACGTTTTCAACTAGGTGGAATTTCCCTAACTGCATAGGAGCGATAGATGGGAAGCACATCCTCCTCTTTGCACCACCTCATTCAGGCAGCCTTTACTTTAATTACAAAAAACATTCCCTGTAGTATTATTGGCTGTGGTCGATGCTGAATATGCTGAATATCTAGTGCATATTGGCGAGTATGGACGGTCAAGTGATGGGGGTGTCTTTGCAGGCTCAGCCATAGGGTAGGCACTGGATGCAAAAAAGCTGGAGGTGCCAGATGATCAGCAGCTACCAGGAGCAGAGCATCTGGGGAACATGCCATTCACCATTGTTGGGGATGCAGCCTTACCCTTATAGATATATATATATATATACATACGTAGATTCCTCATTAGCGACGGTTTCTATGGGTTGCGATACGCAAGTCGTCAGCCATATTGTAATGGTCAACTTGACATCATTCACCATAGTAACCAATGAATATTCGAAGATGCCACAGTCCTGCACAGCCGATGGTCTGTGAACCCATAGTATGGTGAATGACTTCAAGTTGACCGTTCCAAGATGGCGGACGCGTCTACGTGCTTGGAGCGGTCGAATGGGGCATCTATACATATCTATGCTTACCCTGGTCGAGACTTATCCACACAACAACGCATCTTCAACTACAGATTGTCTCGAGCACGCAGTGTGGTGGAAAATGCCTTTGGCATTTTGTCATCTCGTTGGAGGATCAACATACAAATAAACAGCCTTATTTTGTCGGCGTGCATCCTTCACAACTTTCTTCTCAAGCCAATGGAAGTAGAGAGGTGGCTAAATACCAGTGCTCCAACTACTAGACCTACACAGTTTGAGACAAATTCTGCTCTTTTCCACTCTGAAGGACATGTATCTTGGCAGATTGAAATGGTGTAATGGTCACTATGGGCCTGTTTACACCTGGTCATTTCATGCGTTTTCGCTGATCGGATATCTATCTGATTTGTTAAAACGTTTCCATTTACACTTGGCCACATAAATGTGTCGTCGCAAAACGGATATAAATCCGATCTTCAATTCCCGTGCTATATTTAAATTTAACGGAGTTCACGTCAACGAAATCAAAAGATAAGCGCTGCAATTATCAGCTCGTTTCAAGAGCAAAGACCGCAATAGGAGAGCGAGCGGCATCAGCACTGGAAAGATAAGTTTGTCTTACTACTTTTAATGAAGATGATTGTGTGTTGACTGTCTTTGTGCCGGTATTCGGTAATGCGATATATCACGGTAATGAATATGCACGATATTGTTATCGTGGGCACTTCTAAATACCGTGAATAATTATATATTACAGAATTTGATACCGGCATATCCCTAGTGTTGAACGTCTGCGTCTTTTCTGATAGCTATCCGATCAGAAAAAACGCATGAAGTGACCAGGTGTAAACAGACCCTATAGTGTTGCTTTACTGACTTTAATTATTTAATTGATTTTAGATTTGATCACTTCCTACTGTAGATATCGTACACCTGCTTAGCTCATAATTTAGTCTCTGCATTCATATTAGATTGCCATTCATCAATTATTAGCATTGTTTTGTATTATTACAAGCAATTTCAAAAATTTTTAATGCTGTAGCTATTACATGATTTGTTTGCTCAATAAAAACATAGATGCTACATATTTTTTTTGTGTAAGGTATGCTTATTTCTTTCTTAAATTTAATTATAGTCATTCCTGTTGAGGTAGATTATTGGGGTCTTAATTCAACATGAGGATTTGTTTACTTAAAATAACATAATTGTCAATTTGTGATCAACATTGTTATTTTTAAGGACATTATGAAATAAAATAATGTCTGTAGTGTACGTTATTTTATGATTGTACTGTACAATTACATACAGTTGTTGCTAACGTCTGTCACTGAACATTTACCTCAGATCGTATGTTAACAGCATTAGAGATTCTTACCTGAAAAATCTTCCTGAGATTGACCTCCTTATGTTTTCTTTGAAGAATCTATGGTTTGTTGCATATAATTCTGAGTATTTTCCTATACTTCGTTGATGAGTTTTTCGTCGTCTTTAAACTTTAAAGTCTGTTTTTTCATAAACTATTTTGCATTTTTTTAGAAAAATATTTTTTACAAGAATGGAACACAAATAAATGCTTACATTGTTGCCAAAAATCACAGACACTATGCACATTTTGTTAATAATTTAACAAGTGCAAACTCAGAGATGTGCCTCAGGGACATGACAAAATGCTTGGTTTAAGATAGATAGATTATTTTATGCTAAAAAATATTAAAATGCAATAATTTTTTTTTTAATCCATTATAATGGGCATCCCAAAGTTTTGTGAAAAGCTTCTAACAATTAATTTTGGTGAACCATCGCTTTAGAAACTGAGATATATTTGAGACAAGATCATTTTGTCGAGGTTTAGGCATCCTTATGTGGCCACGAGTTTCTAGCAGAAATGGAGATAACATAAATAACATTTTATTTTTATTAAATTATATTATATTGCGTAAGATCTTAGCATTGTTTTGTATTATTACAAGCAATTTCAACATTTTTTAATGCTGTAGCTATTACATGATTTGTTTGCTCAATAAAAACATAGATGCTACATATTTATTTTGTGTAAGGTATGCTTATTTTTTTCTTAAATTTAATTATAGTCATTCCTGTTGAGGTAGATTATTGGGGTCTTAATTCAACATGAGGATTTGTTTACTTAAAATAACATAATTGTCAATTTGTGATCAACATTGTTATTTTTAAGGACATTATGAAATAAAATAATGTCTGTAGTGTACGTTATTTTATGATTGTACTGTTCAATTACATACAGTTGTTGCTAACGTCTGTCACTGAACATTTACCTCAGATCGTATGTTAACAGCATTAGAGATTCTTACCTGAAAAATCTTCCTGAGATTGACCTCCTTATGTTTTCTTTGAAGAATCTATGGTTTGTTGCATATAATTCTGAGTATTTTCCTATACTTCGTTGATGAGTTTTTCGTCGTCTTTAAACTTTAAAGTCTGTTTTTTCATAAACTATTTTGCATTTTTTTAGAAAAATATTTTTTACAAGAATGGAACACAAATAAATGCTTACATTGTTGCCAAAAATCACAGACACTATGCACATTTTGTTAATAATTTAACAAGTGCAAACTCAGAGATGTGCCTCAGGGACATGACAAAATGCTTGGTTTAAGATAGATAGATTATTTTATGCTAAAAAATATTAAAATGCAATAATTTTTTTTTTAATCCATTATAATGGGCATCCCAAAGTTTTGTGAAAAGCTTCTAACAATTAATTTTGGTGAACCATCGCTTTAGAAACTGAGATATATTTGAGACAAGATCATTTTGTCGAGGTTTAGGCATCCTTATGTGGCCACGAGTTTCTAGCAGAAATGGAGATAACATAAATAACATTTTATTTTTATTAAATTATATTATATTGCGTAAGATCCTTGTGACAGCATTCAAATGAAGTTCTCATAATTTGTTTTTATTAATATATAAAGTGTTAAGAATACATAAAATAATACAAACAGGACATTATTATTATTATCATCATCATCATATATTTTTTTTAATACACTACTGATCATTTGTTCAGGTGTTCATGTTGTTCAAATTGGGCTTCATAAGACCTCAATACATTGTCAGGAGCCACAGGTATTAATTTTGTCTTGCCTGGTATGCATGTTTTGACTCTCAAATGCTGGTAGCTGCTAACTTGCATTTTATGAATCACCAAGGACCACGACTTAAGCTAAAAAAAATCTTCTTTACTGTTGAAGAAAAAATCACCTACATCTTGGATGGCCTGAGGGTGAGTACATTTTTATTTTCGGGTGATCTATCCCTTTTAGCAAGTCCAGCTGTTCATTTTCTCATTCATTCATGATTCTTCAATGTGCCAATAACCTGCCCGCTAAAAGCTGCGCTTGCTGCAATAAACAATATAACAAAATTATGACGCTAAATTCACAATTGTCATGTTTGGTCAAAATGTTTTGGTCAGTGCATGCTAATGTAAAATATGACTCATGTTAATGGCAGGTGTAAGGAGGGCTGTGTCAGCTTCAAGTCTTCAGTTCTGTAGTTTTGACCTGTATTGCATCACTGTTTACGAGCAGGCAGACAGGAGCATATACAGCAGTAGCAGATAAAGTCTGTGTTTGCTGACAGCTGCAGGTGAAAGTTCAGTGCTTTGTGTAAAGAGCTGAACTGTATTTTTCATCTGCCATCTCTTTCACGGCGCTCTAGCAGAAGTGTTTCAGAAATACAGAGATGAGGACGCAGTCTTTGCTCTTGGTGTGGTTGGTGTGTGTGTTCTGGCAGCACGGCAGCGCCTCCCTCATGACCGCTGAATGCCAAGGCGCCGCTGTGCTGAAGGCCGCCGAGGAGACCCTAGAGCAGATAAACGCAGACAGACAGGAAGGCTATGTCCTCTCACTCAACAGACTTTATGATGTCAAACAGGACATAAAGGTGAGTGTTCATACTAGTGTGGATGCATTGGAGTGAAAACGGCAGTGGTGAATAAAGGAAAAAACTTGTATGAAATCTTGCAAACAGTGTATGATAAAGGGTTAATTGACCCCAAAATAAAAATTCTGTGATCATTTACTCTCTCTCTAGTTGTTTCGAACCTATATGAGTTTCTTCCTTCTGCTGAACACAAAAGGTGATATTTTAAAGAATGTTGGTAACCAAACAGTTGCAGGTAGCCTCCATAGTAACGGACAAAAATACCGTTTGGTTACCAACATTCTTCAAAATATCGTCTTTTCTGTTCAGCAGAAGAAAGAAACGCTTACAGATTTGGAACAAGATGAGGATGAGCAATAATTTTTGGGTGAACTATCCCTTTAAGTAGAGTTAAAATGGTAAAATCGGTTAAAAAGTTAATAACATCTACATCTTGTGTCTTCCGTATATACAATTTTAAACTACCTTAATTATCATTTAATTTTGTTGAATTATTTACTTTTTTTTTTTTTTCAAACAAAAAATGTTTCCTGAATATATTTTAATATTGATTTTATGACTTTTCAAATTGTCTGTACATGGGTCAGAGACGTTAAGATGTCCGCATTAAAAATGTCCATAGAAAGCACATTAAATGTAAGTAAAGTGTCTACTTTTAAGGTTTCAAATAAGTTTTTGGAGAATAAAATGTTAAAATTTGGTTGAAATAATGTTACATTGTCATTCAGTGTAACACAATAGTAATGTAAAAATTCAAACAACATGCTTATTATGACGTGTACATATTAAAATATATAAAAGAATAAAGGAGCATATTAAATTTTACTGTGTTTTATATGAGTAAAAAATTCTTACTGACAAATGGGCAAAGCCTAGGATAGTGGCAAACTAATTAGTATTTGGGGTGAAAGTAATTAGGTTTTTAATGTGTCATAAATAGATTTTTGTTGTAAATATGCCTGACAAGATTGTTACACTGAATGACATTTTAGTGGGTGTCTTCTGTAAATCAGGGAAAAATGTATGATATTTATTTTTTGCTCAGAAAAACAAAAACAAAATTGCAATTAAATTAAACAGAAAACTTTTTAATTTTGGGGGGGAAAAACAACAACAATTTAAAGCAGTATTACACTTATTGTTTTTATGCTTAAACCCTTTTTCGTCTTTGACCCACATATATTTTTTTGCTGTCTGATCCTCTTCACGGGTTCATACATGCTGTTTTGTTAAAATACACTGTATTAAGCAACATGAATGATTGATTGATGCCCGTGGTGGAGGGAATTGCATGCTGCAGCATTAAAATTAACCTGTGTGTATAGAAAGTACACCCAACACAAGATTCCAACACTAACAAATTCATTCCAGTAACACTTAGGCTAAATAAACAGATTCCCACCAGAGCCTGAGTCCTAGTCAATCTCATGCTGACTCACAGTTGGTTCAAGGCACAGGAGACCAGAGGCATCAATCTAATTGCTAGTGGTATCTTTTTTAAACAAAAACAACCCGCACTGGAAAAACTGCAGAAAAAAGACATAATATATATGAAAAATATAATATGTTTTATTATTATTATATTTTAAATTTTCCTTTTTTTAATTTTTATTTTCAAAGTGTTTAAAAGATATGGAATAAATGGAAGATGCACAAATATGGAACACATAAGTGTGTATATCTTAATTTTTATTTTATTTTATTTTTTTACTTTTTTTTTTTTTTAAGATAAAAAGATTGCTTTTAGAAAATGACCTATCTTTTAATTAATGCATTAGTGCATTTATTGTGTGTTTATTAAAGAACTTTATCAAATTTCATTTTTCATGAATACCATGAGATGTTTTCATTTGGGTTTATATAATCATTAAATAATGTGTGGTAATATCCTGAAGTCACACCGAGACTTAAACATTCAGCACGTGAATCACAACAATGGTAACAATTCAATTTCATTTATTTTC
>NW_015666359.1:163005-163272 GCF_001515625.1 Sinocyclocheilus rhinocerous
TTTATTAATTTTTTTTATCTGATAATTGTATATTTTTTAAGAACTGAAATCTGGTATGCATATTGATTTTACATTTACATGATCAAAAAAAATTATTATCAGATCATTTTAAATGTTTAAAAGTGTACACATTTATATTTTTCACCAAATATATTGTTTTTTGTGACTGAAATCTAAAATAACATGCAATATGAATTTACGTTGCCATGTTAAAAATCAAAAATCCAAATATCAGATATTTAAAAAAAAAAAAAAAAAATGTGTACT
>NW_015666359.1:163330-171016 GCF_001515625.1 Sinocyclocheilus rhinocerous
AAAAAAAGAAAATGTGTACTTTTTTTTATTTTTCACCAAATGCATGTTAATGTTTTTTGGAAATGAAATCTGAAAAGACATGCAACGGAGATAACATTATAAAGCTTGGGTCTTTGAAATATTATTTCATGCTAGTTTGATTAATGTCGTGTTTGCTTCTAACAAAGGCAGAAGGCGTGAACCATATACACCTGACGATAGATGTTCTGGAAACAGAATGTCATGTGATCAGCAGGAAAAACTGGAAATCCTGTGCTGTTAAGGAGATTGGCAGTCTACCGGTATGTGCTTTACTCTGTAGATAAGGTCATCAGGACTTCATAGACTTCTTATAGTCAAATATTTGTATGCACTATAACATACTTCTGTTTGACTAAAGAGTTCACTGTTATCTAAACTATATTAGGTGTTCGGGACGTGTGATGCATCGGTTTCCCTTCAGAGCTCCATCAAAGTTGAGAATTACAACTGCACCATTCAACAAGGTGTGCTGAGACTGCATTAACTTATCTTAATTTAATGGAATGTTCTGTCCATTACCACATTAGTCAAGTCAAGTCAAGTCACCTTTATTTATATAGCGCTTTTAACAATACAGATTGTGTCAAAGCAACTGTACACCATTAATTAGGAAAATAGTGTGTCAATAATGCAAAATGACAATAGTAAACACTAATTTTTCAGTTAAAGGCAGTTCATCATTGAATTCAGTGATGTCATCATCAGTTCAGTTTAAATAGTATCTTTGCAATCAAGTCAACGATATCGCTGGAAATGAAGTGTCCCCAACTAAGCAAGCCAGAGGCGACAGCGGCAAGGAACCAAAACTCCATCGGTGACAAAATGGAGAAAAAACCTTGGGAGAAACAAGGCACAGTCGGGGGGCCAGTTCTCCTCTTGCCAGATGAAACCAGCAGTTCAATTCCAGGCTGCAGCAAAGTCACATTGTGCAGAAGACTCATCTGGTTCCTGTGGTCTTGTCCCGGTGGCAGTCTAGGAGACAAGGTCTTCATTGGGGATCTGTCTCTGGGGCTCATCTAGTTGTCCTGATCTCCGCTGACATTCAGGGCTGTAGAGGTCATCTCTAGGTGCTGATCCACTAAGAAGGAATATAATTGTGAGGATACTATCTTTTCAAATTACACATTGTGTACACATTAGTGCCAATAGTTCAATAACATCTTTTTTTTTAATTTTCTTAAGTCTATGTGGCACGGCATTCTGGAGAGTTGCAGAAATGTGCTGCTCATGTTTTTAATCAAAAGTGATTTAAATCACTTCTTCCAACAACAAAAAATTTGTCATTTGCTTTTAAAAAGTTACCTAAAATGTCCTTGTAGCAGTAAAGATAGTACATGTTACCACATATATATTTTGCAGGCATTTATTTGAAAGTTACTACATGCAAGAAACCTTTTAATCCCCAGAATATTCTAGAAACTGAAAAGAGATAATCTAACAGAGTAAAGCATGTTATACATGTTATTTTGGTAACTAATTCACACTGAAAGTAACTTGGATTATAGATTCCTGACTTTATTCAGTATAATGCTTTCATCTTTGTCCATAGGTATAATACTTTGTAAAATGCTGACTTTGCCTCACTGTTTCACAGTGGCAGCTCGAGCTATAGTAAACACTTGCCCCGACTGTCCAACTGCAGAACGCTTAGATGATCCAGTAATATCTGAGACCACAAGGCTGGCCCTGCAGAAATTTAACAAGGAGAGCGCTTCCCCACATTTCTTTGCTCTTCTGAATATAACAGCAGCCAGCATGCAGGTATGTCAACGCCAGTTAATCAATCGATCCTGTCCTGCATACATGACTGAAGATGTGTGTTGTGTGTTGCAGTGGGTTGTGGGTCCGTCTTATTTTGTGGCGTTCACCATTCAAGAGACTGACTGCAAGAAAAGCACTGCTGATATTGACCTCACGCAATGCAAGCTGAAGGACTCGGAGTCAGCTGTAAGAACTCATTCAGATCAAAATGAAATAAAGAACACTCTTTCAACTTGCTTTATATTGCCTTTGCCACTCAGATGTCTGTAAGTGGAGTAACCTTTCTTTCTGTTGGCTAAAGCACAAGGGCTTTTGCACTGGTTCACACATCAATGCTGATGACGGGCTGGAGATGAAGGTTCCTGTTGAGGTCAAATGTGAAATCTTTCAACCAATGGTGAGTGGTTTGCATTGCTCAGGAGTGACTAAAAGTAGCAATATTAATCATTTTAACTATGTTATACAGTGGTGTAAAAGTAGTTCAGATTGTTTTCAGTAACAAGGAAATGTATCCAAACTAGTAGCAGCGTGTCCATGTAGCTTGACAAAGGTCCACCTGACATATTTACTTTAGAAGCATGAAGTTTGGTGGGACATATCTATGAGAAACCTAACTGTAAATTGCATACACTACCATTCAAAAGTTTGTGGTCAGTAGAATTTATTTATTTGAAAGAAGTCTCTTCTGCTCACAAAGGCTGCATTTATTTGATCAATAATACAGTGAAAACAGTAATACTGTGAAATTACAATTTAAAATAACTGTTTTCTATCTGAATATATTTAAAAATATAATTTATTTCTGTGATCAAAGCTGAATTTTCAGCATCATTACTCCAGTCTTCAGTGTCACATGATCCTTCAGAAATCATTCTAATATGCTGATTTGCTGCTCAAGACATATTTCTGAATATTATCAATGTTAAAAACAGTTGTGCTTTTTGTTGTGTAATTGGTCACATTATAAATGTCTTTACCGTCACTTTTGATCAATTGAAATGCGTCCTTACTGAATGAAAGCATTAATTTATGAATTTTTGAACAGTAGTGTATCTGCTGAAAGTTTATTTTGTCAGATTTTAGAAGTACGCTAGCAGATGAGCTCAAAGCTAACTAAAACTGTATAAAAGATATTGTCAGCTTGTCCGTTGTTGTTAGTTTCTGATAACTTGATGAACTAAAGTTTCAAAATAGAGGATTTTTATGTACTGCTTTAAATCGCCCAGAGCAAAAAAGTATCAGAACCAGTTTGATTTTTTTTTTTCATTTTTCTTATGTTGTTCTCCAGGCTGTTCAACAAGGAGCTTTTGGATCAGTACATGTTCTCTCTCCTCCACCCATCCAACCTGCCCCCAGAGTCCAGCCCATGGCCAGCAGCTGCCCCGGGGAGAGACGACACAATCTCGGATTGACAGAGCTGAATCTCTGATTGAAATCACTTACAGCCCAGCCATCCAGTCTAAACAAGCACTGGAGATCTTCACATTTCCCAAAAGACAAATGTGCTTTTCATTTTCATATTTACAATTCTCCAGTATATAGTTTTTCGCCTATGCACAGTAACATATCAATAAAGATATGTCCAACTGAAGCACACTACTACTGGTCGAGTTTCAGAAAACCTTTTCAGAAAAAAAGAGGCATATTTTCCCTTAAAAATGAAAAATGAAGCCTGGTATTTTTTTTCTTTTGCATTGTTAAATTTTTTTCATGACAATTACACCTAAACCCTTATTACTGTAATGCTAAAATATGTTGTCAGCGTCAATATTGTAATGTGAAAATCAAGTATCAAAATTAAAAAATGTCATGGAAGTATTTAGTCAATTTTATATTGCATTTAAACTTAATTATAATTATGCTGATAAATATGAATTCATTATTAAATTTAACAATTGAATAATTAATTGTATTAGAATAATGAGAATAATATATTAATAATATTTTGATTGAATTGTCACAATGCAACACTTATTTTTCTAAACAAATAGCTAATCAGGAAGTTTTTGTGATATTCACTCTTTAATTCACTTGGATGATGAGACGGCAGTCATTTTGCACCAGAACATCCATCACACACCAGCTTATTGGTGGAGAGGAGACAGAGTGATGAAGCCAATCAGTAGATATGGGGATGATTAGGAGGCCATGATGATTTTTTTGACAGTATAGTGTCCCCATCACTATACTGGGGCATTAGGACCCACACAGACCACAGGGGGTGAGCACCCCCTGCCGGCCTCACTAGTACCTCTTCCAGCAGCAACCTAGTTTTTCCCGGAGGTCTCCCATCCAGATACTGACCAAGCTCAGCCCTACTTAGCTTCAGTGGACTCGTTAGTCTTGGGCTACAGGGTGATATGGCTGCTGACTTTTCCTGATGATATCTCCTAAAGGTAACATGTAAAGCATGAAAAGCAGTGGTCCTAGTACTGAGCCTTGTGGTACTCCATACTGTACTAAGATCCAGTAGCGCTAATAGAAAAATACAACTACGATCAGATGATAAGAGCAGGTCATTTGTAACTTTAATGAGAGCAGCCTCAGTACTATGATACGGTCTAAATCCTGACTGGAAATCCTCACAGATACCATTTTTCTCTAAGAAGGAACATAGTTGTGAGGATACTTCCTTTTTTTAGTTTCTTTGACAGAAAAGGGAGATTTGAGATCGGTCCGTAATTAACCAATTCTCTAGGATCAAATGTAGTTTCTCCATTGTTATGATGGCCCTGGTTGACCAGGTATTACTTTATTGCCATAACTGATGTTGGTGGCCATTGTTCCAGCAGTGATGGGGCATCTATGCTCAAAGTAAGCAATAAACATTACACCATAGCAAACTCTTGATCAAATCACTGCCCGGATCCTCAAAGCCAGTCAGGATTATTTATCTTCAAATATATTTACTTATAGATTGCACTTTCTAGATCACTCTTTAATAAAAACAATTTTGTGTTGTGTAGATCAATTAACTAGCAGATGTCCTCGGCATGCTGAGTTTCGAGTGCTTCAGTGAACAGTGAATCATTTAGCAAACAATAAATTTAGTGAAGCAAATGGTTCAGTTGGTTCAAAAGACTCACTTCTCCCAACCACACTGGCAATGAAATATAAAATTATTGTTAATTCACAATAACGAAACAGTAAATGAAGTATAAGTTAATTGTGTGCCATAATCCCCAGGAACGTTCAGCATAACATGGAAAGTTACTGATAGAACAAGCAACGCCCTAAGATGAACTTCCTGTAAAAGAACTACACTTGCTTGATCATGATGTAAGTCATCTAGACTTTTTGAAAAAAAAAAAAAAAGGCTCTAGCACCTTCCCCCATCTCTACAGAGGATACAAGATTGGTTTGTCCTGTTCTCACAGCCAGGATATAATTACAGAGTCCTAATCAAGCCTTTAAACAGTTCCCTTCAGCATGGCCACATTCACATACGTAAACAAGTTCCATTGTATAGCAAACAGTTTATTGTTGTACTACCACATAATCATATTAATATGTGGATGTGCCTGTCATCTGACATCTGAACTACACGATAAATGCACATTCAGTACAATGAAGCACACTTATTTTTCAAAGGTATGTGTAACTCATGTTGCAATTTCTATATGCTTAAACAAAACAGTACATTTGTTTGAAATTAACATTTGTCCCAAACATAATAAAGCTCACTTTATGTTTATTTATGACAAATTTTACATTTAAATTTGTAAACGCATAAACAAAAAATGAACAAATAACAAAAGCAGCATGTTAAATAACACTCAGGCTTTGCACAGTGTGCATATTAATTTGCCATCTAATTACTTATTTAAGCATGAAGACAGCAGCACTTAAAGAAGCTAATTAGATGTGAGGACAGATGGGAGGAGTACGATCACACCAAAGGAAACCTGAAGTCACGGAAGGAAGGAGAAACCATAGAAGTGTTGCATTATTGAAAAACAATGCTGAAGATAAAGGTTCAGAGCGAGTGAGAAGACGACAAAGCAGGTCAGAGAGGAGCAGAATGGACACTCAAAATCAGGTGAGGGTCCTTTACAGATACACCTGATCAGATAAATGTCACAGTTTTAGAAATCCATTTGTGTACATTTCATTCAACTGGGTGCTTTATACCTGCTTATGTATGTATTCTACTCAAGAATAAATAGTAATGTTCAGGTCTCCAAAAAGATCAAATAATTCCACAATGATTTTACTGATGTTATTTCATGAAGCAAACACTGAAATCACACCTGTCAATCAGAGATTATCAAACATTACAATCCTCCAGATAGGTAATAAGTTGTGAATGCGCACATGAGAGGAGGACGTGGTAAATAACCTGCAGTCAGGTGGAGTTACGCTGGTGTCAGTTTCCCTCATGACAGGCTTCAGTACGTTTAACATTGTTTACAGACTAAATCCACTCGTGCTTTCCTTTTTCAAAGCATTTTATAATTGCAGCAATAATACTCATACTTGAGACAATATGCATTTAAATCAATGCTACATCTCATTTTCATTTTGTTTGTTAGAGCATTTTAGACAAGAACATGGAAACAGATTTCGTGACAGATGAGCAGATGGAACGAACAGAACAGAGGTATGCAAAGTGGTGAGCATTTATTTTAACTGAAATACATTTTTCTTTGGTCACGTTTTCCAGGACTGTTGACAGGCTGTTTTGGCTTTAATGTTTCTAGTTGTTACCATAAAAGATTTATACTGAATATGAATGGGGACCATTTGTGGAGGATTTTAAAGTAGAAATGTGAAGCTCTCCTGTTAACAGGAAAAGCATTTCTGTAAATTTTTCAGTTAAAAGTTCAAATTAAATTTTTCTTTTTTTTCCTTGGAGCTTTAAAGCTTTAGTTTTACACTCTAAAAAAATGCTGTTTTGTTTCAAATGTGGACTAACCCAACTTTTGGGTTAAAAATTGAATGTAAAAATGTAAACCAACAGCTGGGTTAGTCCATATTTGACCCAAAGTTAGGTTGAAACAACCCAGCATTTTTTAGAGTGTAGCTGTTATGTTGTCATGGCAACAGAATAGTTACCTTACTTTACTTTACTTTACTTTTAGTCATTTAGCAGACGCTTTTATCCAAAGCGACTTACAAATAAGAAAAAGTAATTACAACTAAAAGCTAAAACTCTATAAATACTATATATATATACACATTTAAGAAAATAAAAGAAAAGACTATTTCTTTACACTGTTTTGCTGGCGCTTGAACACACTTTCCTGTTTATCCCAACAAATGGCCAAGCAAAGCGCACGACACTGACAAGGTACGCCATACAGTACGAGACCAAACCTGTAAAAAAAAACAAAAAAAAAGTACACTCAAATCATGTTACCATGCGTATTGTTTGTCACTTGTATTGTACAATATTTCCAGTATTCCAGTATTACTACTTAAGCCCAAATATTTATTTATATTTTTGTATTATTATAATATTTTTTTTACTTGACTTTGTCATGACATAGTTTGAATGATGTCTGGATTTGTGCTATACAGATACTGTAGATCAGGGATGGGCAACATTGATAGTGACGAGGGCCAGAATGTTTTCTCATTTATACCAAGGGGCCAGATTACTAATCCACGTCTACACACCTTTTACATCGTCTTACTCAATTTCCTTTTTACTGAAAGAAATCAAAGTTTAATTAATGTAATTTGTTTTTAAAGATATTATTATCTATAAAACTTCATTCATAAAAATTCAAAAGGGAAACTTTGTTGTCAGTTGACAGCAATATTACCCCAACAAGCCAATGTAAACATTTCAATTGCATGTAAATTTGCAACAAACAAATGTACAGAGGTCTTACTTTTTATTAGTGGCCTTCAGAACATTCTCAAAATAACCTAAGAGGACAGTAAAAAAGGGCTTATTAA
>NW_015666359.1:173402-177404 GCF_001515625.1 Sinocyclocheilus rhinocerous
TTAAGACCTTTAAAGACCTTTTTAAGACCTAAACGTCACATGTCAGTCTTTAAAACATTTTTAAGTATGAATTATTATATTAATTTAAACAATTATTATTAATCAATTATTAATTAATCAATTATTATATTAAATTACATATATCTTAGTGTCTTAAGTGTTTAGATTTTTATAATGCATTAGCTTCTTGTCCATCCACTGGTTCACATTTTAAAACATGTAGCAAAAACAGCAGAAGGTCTTATTGAAAAAGCAAATTCGTTCTCTGCCAGCAGGTGTCACTTTCAGAACGGCAGTAATATAGCGGTTTCCCCCAGTAACCGCAGTCCACAAAGCAGCAGCACCTGACTTTGAAACGTGCAGCGCTCATATTTATTCAGTGAAATCGTAGCCTTTTGAAGTTTAATCAACATATTAATTTACATAGCAATTCTTGTCATTCAGTCCCCAAATTTAAGACCATTTATAATTAAGACTTTTCGTACCATTTAAGAGTTTTCATGGCCTTAAATTTAAACAATTAAACTGAGGACCCGCGGAAACCCTAAGAACAGGAAGCTACTAAGAACCCACAATTCAGTGCAAACATTTCTGCCATGCATTTGGCAAAAAGGTTTTGTTTACTGTGCATTTTACCTGTGCAAATTGAGTTTGTGAGCAGTGGTGTGATGGCGATTTAAATAAAAATAGATTTCCAAACATATGGGTATCACCTTGAACTTGGTAAAAAGATAATCTATTTACCATCTTGACTGGCAAATAAAAAATTAAAAACTGACCATGAAAACAGTATTTTCCAATGTTAGTAAATGTTTATGTTAGAGTGCACGTCCTACTGTGCTGTAATTAATAGGTGAGCGGTTGAAAACTAGCGACCCTTTTACTGTTTGGAGACTGTATTAACATCATAAACTGAAAGCAATCTTTACGTGACTTACTTTTCAAATGTTTTCAAATTGAGCATCCGAGTCTAATATAATCCAGCGGGCCGCACTAAAAAGACACTGCGGGCCGCCAGTTGCCCATCCCTGCTGTACATCTTTGTTTTCTTACAGGTCATGTTTATTTCCACTGCTGAGCTCTCCTTTAGTTCAGAAACAAGAAGAACCAGCTTCAGTTACACTGAATGATCAGCAAAGAAAAATAGAAGATCAAAGATGTTTGTTGGAAGAGGTAATATGTTTTGATTAGTTTTTTGAAAAACATTAAATGTTGGTTTAATAAAGAAAAGAAAGTATAACTTTACTAGAAAGTCAAATGACAGATGGGCAATATTTATTTATGTATTTATTTTGCACTAGCTGAGACATTTTAATTTGCATGATCGGTGTTTCTGAACTCTTGATGTCATTAAGAGACGTTTAGACAATGTTAAATAGTCTGTGTTGTACAGCTGGCCCGTATAGAACAGGACCTGAAGGAAACCATCCAAAGAGAGGAGAAGAGACAACAGGAGCTGGACCAAGTAAGACTAGAAGAGAATCGGATCCGCTGGAGAAGTCTGTTGTTCCTCAGCCTCAACCAGCGTACAGCGAAGTATGAACCTGTGCCTGAACTACCATATTATCTCAAAAAATTTAAAACATCTTTATAAGCTTTCACGTCAAATATAAACTATAATACCTTTAATGAGCTAATGAATAATCTGCTGTGGTTTGGGGTGCTGTGGTGTAAATGTTTGCTACTCCAAAGTATCATAAATCATCACTATTATGTCTTTGAGCAAAACACTTAACACTCCTGCCTCTAGGCGCGTTTCCATTACAGATTTGCGCAAAACTTTGGCGATATTTTATAAATGTCGATAAAAAAGTATTGCGAAATGACGGCGTTTCCATTAACCAATGTTATGAGACTTAAACGTAACATTTTGCCTCTCACGATAAGTCATGGCAATGGATTTTGGTGGGATTTTGACGGATTTTGAAACATAAACACAAGCATTGAGTGGCCGCAATCAGCTTCAGTGACCGTATCAGAGCCACACTGCACCGCAGACGTGTGCAGTGTAAATTGTCTAAGCGTTAATGGTAGAGAAAGCCCCTTATACTGGAGCGCGGCCACTTATGAAGTGTTTCTTGGAGGTTATAGTACATTGAAGAATGATCATATGACTTTTTACATGCGCCATGTGACTTCTAAATGCGAAAAATCAGTTTCCATTGCAGTTTTGCGAATTATTCCTTTTCGCATTGCCTGAAAAACCACCTCATGCGAGCGTAAAAACTTTTTTGCGATATATGGGCGTTTTTTAGAAATTGACGCGTTTCCATTAGGCGTATTTTCAATTCACAATTTCAATTTGCGCAATTTGAAGGGTAATGGAAACGCGCCTTCTGTTATACATTCATGTTGCCGTGACATTATGTGCATCAATTTACACATGACACACATACATGCTTTTATCCATGAGACCTGAAACCAAAAGATTTCTGATGATTTCTTCTCTCTGTGTTTCTTGCTTTAGGCCCTGGGTGACAAGCTACTATAAGAACATACCGATGCACATCTATTGCCTTCCAATAGAGACTGTTGTCCGAAATCAAAATAATAAGAAGAATAAAAGAAGATGAGGAAATTATGCTGTTACAGCAAACAGTTACAATCTGAAAGAAAATCAGAGCATCCAGAGCATCATGTAACCAAACAGACGATGAACACTATTAACTGCAATGATTATTTGTTGCGATTAAACGTATAGCAAAATTTGGTAGTTTTGTATGTTGTTTGAGGGTTGGTATCATCTGAGGTCCTCTGAGGGGTTGGCATTATCTCTTCTCAGGTTTTCGGTCATCTCAGATCTTCGTAAGGGTTGGATCCAGACTCCCAGATAGCAACATAGTGTCGGCCCAGATCCGGCCCACATCTGGCACATGTGGAATGATGATCTGGCCCACATGTAGCGTGGAATGATGGCACTTGTGCGGACCGCTCCTGTTTGCCAGATCTAGGCCAAAAGCAGGCCATATCAATGCCACATGTCAGCCAAGAGCAAAGAAATAAACCACAACTGAATCTTATATGAGTCACAAAATCTGTGTATATTAAATATGGAGTCATCTCAGCCTTAATAAACCCATTAACAATCAGAATGGAGGATTAAACAACTCCACAAACAGCATAACCAGCTTCACTTATTACTAACCAGAGTGACTTTATTTCTGTTAGAGGTCTACAGAAGTTATTTATTGAGAATTAACAGGGGTTTAAATCTAACGTGTTTCGTTTGAAGTCACCATAATGTTGATTAGTGTTTCCATCAGTTTGTCCCCTAACTCTTATTACAATTAGTTTGTCTTTGCTGGCTGCTATGATGGTGTGTTTATCAAACACATTTGCAGTAGCAAATAAAGCCATAAAATTAAATGAGCAAATAAAATGAGATCAGCTGATGATGGTTAGCTATTAATGTTTCTACAATCATCAATGAAATAGCCTGATCCACTAATCAGTTCCTCCAGGATTTCGCGGGACTTTTTTCTGATTTTTGCGGCCTAAAATGACTGATTTTGCTGCAGCTTTTCTCAAAATTTGCGGTGATATTTGCGGCATTTCTTATTGTTTTGCCGTGAAAATATACCACAGACAACATTCTTCTAACATTCTTATGACTTTTCTGACTTCGAGAACCATTGTAGGGCTCCAGACTAACATTTGAGGACACCAGCACCAGTGCCATTAATTTCTACAGAAGGTGGCACCAACACCTGACAGTAAAAAAAGTAGATATCTGCATTTACATATGCAAGATGTATTTTTTTTTAGAGTGTTTACTCATCTGCAATATGTCTCTAAGACGTTTCCTGTCAGATGTCAAATAGACATTTATTAGAATGCATGTAAAACTGCTTCTGAGACGTTTATCAGATTACACAGCAGATGTTTCCCAGATCTTTAGCAGACGTCTTACAGATGTACTTGTGCTGTCTGGGTAGTTGAGATGCAGATAAAATTAACTTTTATTACTGTCATTCATAATGTCTAAATATAATTTAATAAATA
>NW_015666359.1:179627-183836 GCF_001515625.1 Sinocyclocheilus rhinocerous
TTTTTTAGAATGCATGTAAAACTGCTTCTGAGATGTTTATCAGATTACACAGCAGATGTTTCCCAGATCTTTAGCAGACGTCTTACAGATGTACTTGTGCTGTCTGGGTAGTTGAGATGCAGATAAAATTAACTTTTATTACTGTCATTCATAATGTCTAAATATAATTTAATAAATACAAAAAATATATATTAGGGAGTGGAAATGGCTAATAAGCCTATAAGTACTTCTCTGCAGCCATCTACTTGTGATAATTGAATGTCTTTTTTATTTATAAATAAGTGTTTGCTTTCCTACATCATGAAACTTTTAGTTTTATAAATGGGGGCAATACTTAAATTCTGTAATACTTAAAGCTTTGAAGTGCTGGGAAAAGTTGTGTCAGGCATTTAAAAACACTCAAAAACATTAGACCATTTCTGCCACAAGTTGTTCCTGTAGTTTAAAATCCATGGTAAATGGTGGTGATTTGTGTTTATTGAACAAAAGTTTTCCTGGTTTCCACATCAGTGGCATTTCTTCTGATATTTGTAGCTTTAACAGAATTCTGCGCCGAATTTGAATGCTTCTCACAAGATTTCACAGAGATGTTATTGATTCTGCGGCGAATTGGACTTTGCAGCCATCTACTAGTGGTAATTTTAATGTCTTTTTTTTATTTTTTAAGTAAGTGTTTGCTTTCCTACATTATGAAACTTTTAGCTTTATAAATGGGGGCAACCTATGAAGCATGAACAAATAATGTCATCACATTAAAAATAACTTTAAAATTCTGTAATACTTAAAGCTTTGAAGTGCTGGGAAAAGTTGTGTCAGGCATTTAAAAACACTCAAAAACATTAGACCATTTCTGCCACAAGTTGTTCCTGTAGTTTAAAATCCATGGTAAATGGTGGTGATTTGTGTTTATTGAACAAAAGTTTTCCTGGTTTCCACATCAGTGGCATTTCTTCTGATATTTGTAGCTTTAACAGAATTCTGCGCCGAATTTGAATGCTTCTCACAAGATTTCACAGAGATGTTATTGATTCTGCGGCGAATTGGACTACTCTCTTCACTGTATCTCCCTGTGCTGTGTATAACGTTGTCGCGTGATCAAGATCAGCCCGCGGCTCCGGCCCGAGCAGATAAACGTCTGCGCTGCGTAGCCCAAACGAGTAACGCGGATTCGTTCCGCTTTCGGTTCGTTTGTTCAATGTAGCTCTTGTAAATCGGTCATGATGAGAACGCAAGGCTGTTCATTCTATTTTTGGAACCTTTCTTTGACTGAATGCGCGTTGCGATGACGTCACGGGACACATCTAAACCCAAAATCTGCGGACAATCTGTGGGAATTACAAACATTTTGCTAGCTCTTGCAAAAATGATGAAATTTGCTTGATTTTGCGATAGCAGAATCTCAAAATCCTGGAGGGACTGACTAATGTTGTTTGACTCTAACGATTGTGTTGTGCTAATAATACATTAGCTGCATAAAACTGCAGCATTAGATCAATAGTATTGCAGAACCATTAAAAGACTAAAAAACAGCACAAAAAGTGGTGCTTCAATGACACAGTCATCATAAATCAACACATGAACCTCAACAATGATGACAATAAAAAGTGTAATGTCGCAATGCATGCTGGGTACCATAGTACAAAACTCCCAGAATGCATCACAGCATGAATAAATTATGCAGCTGAATTGTCCTTTTATTTTCTTTAATTCTAACTATTTGGTTCATGCATTTATTTTGTATTTTTTGCTGTTTTGTTGTGTCTCTTAGTAGCTTTTTGTGATGTCCAGAATTGATCCGATTATCTGAATATTTTGGCACCATTGTTGAGATTCATGTGCTGATTGCGGATATTTGCGTGCGTCAATGTTGTTTATCTTTTTGTACTAATTTTTTAATCTCCAAACTGGTGTTGTAACTTGTTGCAGTAACAGGGTTTGTAATGTGAAAGCATTAAATTACACAACTACTATATTCAAACGACTTCACTGAATCAGGCCATTACACGGTAATTGTGAAACCATAAATAGCAAACTACCATATACTGCAAATGCATTTGTCAAATACACTGTCACAGCAGCCAAAAAAAGACAAGTTATTAATAATAAGAGTTGTTTTGACACAATCTGCATTGTAAAAAGCGCTGTATAAATAACGGTGACTTGACTTGACCTGGCTGGCGGAAGCGCTGTTATGTGCGCGATTCAATATCAGTCAGCAGCAGTGCAAGAAGCGAGCAGGGAAAAAGGTTCTCCTCTCAGAAAACGTACAAATAATATTAGATGTTTAATTACTATTTGGAGCATTGGGATTGCTAGACAAGGGCTTAATGAACTTATTTTTGTGAAAACCTGAAATTCGACCAAAATCAACATTTTTCACTTTTTTGTCTGTAGCTCAAAATGAGCCTGTGCGCATTCCAACTAATTTTGCCAGCATGGGTTATAAATGGTTATAATTCACTTCCCTGCTTGTCGTTTCTAACCTGTATGCCTTTCTTTCTTCTGTGAAACTCAATATATGACATTTTTAATATTGTTGGCAACCAAAGTTTGGTACCATTGCATTTTACTGTGTGGATAAAAAACATCTCAAAATATATTTATTTTCTACAAAAGAAAGTCATGCTGTTTTGAAATTACTAACTAAAGTAACAACAGAATTTTCCTTTTGGGTGAACTATCCCTTTAACATGAAATGTTTTTGTTTGGCAGTATTTTCAGTCAGTTTTTTGAGTTCAATATTATAATAACACTCACAGTAGTTTCTTCAGTTTACAGTATGGATCCTCCAGTAGAGCAGAGAGCAGCTTCACTCCTGAATCTCCTGGTTTATTACAGTTTAGATTCAGTTCTCTCAGGTGTGAGGGGTTTGATCTCAGAGCTGAAATCAGAGCAGCACATCCTTCCTCTCTAAAACTGCAGGAACTCAGCCTCAGAAAAAAAACTTAGTAGCTTTTTGTGATGTCCAGAATTGATCCGATTATCTGAATATTTTGGCACCATTGTTGAGATTCATGTGCTGATTGCGGATATTTGCGTGCGTCAATGTTGTTTATCTTTTTGTACTAATTTTTTAATCTCCAAACTGGTGTTGTAACTTGTTGCAGTAACAGGGTTTGTAATGTGAAAGCATTAAATTACACAACTACTATATTCAAACGACTTCACTGAATCAGGCCATTACACGGTAATTGTGAAACCATAAATAGCAAACTACCATATACTGCAAATGCATTTGTCAAATACACTGTCACAGCAGCCAAAAAAAGACAAGTTATTAATAATAAGAGTTGTTTTGACACAATCTGCATTGTAAAAAGCGCTGTATAAATAACGGTGACTTGACTTGACCTGGCTGGCGGAAGCGCTGTTATGTGCGCGATTCAATATCAGTCAGCAGCAGTGCAAGAAGCGAGCAGGGAAAAAGGTTCTCCTCTCAGAAAACATACAAATAATATTAGATGTTTAATTACTATTTGGAGCATTGGGATTGCTAGACAAGGGCTTAATGAACTTATTTTTGTGAAAACCTGAAATTCGACCAAAATCAACATTTTTCACTTTTTTGTCTGTAGCTCAAAATGAGCCTGTGCGCATTCCAACTAATTTTGCCAGCATGGGTTATAAATGGTTATAATTCACTTCCCTGCTTGTCGTTTCTAACCTGTATGCCTTTCTTTCTTCTGTGAAACTCAATATATGACATTTTTAATATTGTTGGCAACCAAAGTTTGGTACCATTGCATTTTACTGTGTGGATAAAAAACATCTCAAAATATATTTATTTTCTACAAAAGAAAGTCATGCTGTTTTGAAATTACTAACTAAAGTAACAACAGAATTTTCCTTTTGGGTGAACTATCCCTTTAACATGAAATGTTTTTGTTTGGCAGTATTTTCAGTCAGTTTTTTGAGTTCAATATTATAATAACACTCACAGTAGTTTCTTCAGTTTACAGTATGGATCCTCCAGTAGAGCAGAGAGCAGCTTCACTCCTGAATCTCCTGGTTTACCGACAAATAAAATATTTAATTAGGACAACCGGAACCGGGAACACTTCCCATAACTCCCGATGTGCTTGCTACATCGTTAGAAGAATGGCATCTACGCTAATATTAGTCTGTTTCTTTCTTATTCCGAGGTCACCGTAGCCACCAGATCCAGTCTGTATCCAGATCAGATGGTCACTGCAGTCACCCGGATCCAGT
>NW_015666359.1:184182-187550 GCF_001515625.1 Sinocyclocheilus rhinocerous
TTGACACACTATTTTCCTAATGAATGCTGTAAAGCTGCTTTGACACAATCTGTATTGTTAAAAGCGCTATATAAATAAAGTAAATAAAGGTTGACTTTAACACTTATTAAAGCAAATTCCAGTGCAGTGCAGGTTAAGGGGCTGCCTTAACTGCCTTAATTAGCAAAGTGGCAAAACACTACTTTGGGATTCTGTAACCAAAAAAACGCCCACACAATGTGTGTGTCTCTGGAGCTCTGCACTAGAACTCTCACATGCGGTTGTGTGTCTCCCTGCTGTCATGTATGGCTTCTGAATTGGCTTCTAATTGTTTAATTATGTAATTGGCATGATACATTCTTACCCGACAAATAAAATATTTAATTAGGACAACCGGAACCGGGAACACTTCCCATAACTCCCGATGTGCTTGCTACATCGTTAGAAGAATGGCATCTACGCTAATATTAGTCTGTTTCTTTCTTATTCCGAGGTCACCGTAGCCACCAGATCCAGTCTGTATCCAGATCAGATGGTCACTGCAGTCACCCGGATCCAGTACGTATCCAGCCGAGATAGTGGATCAGCACCTAGAGATGACCTCTACAGCCCTGAATGTCAGCGGAGATCAGGACAACTAGATGAACCCCAGAGACAGATCCCCAGTGAAGACCTTGTCTCCTAGACGGCCACCGGGACAAGACCACAGGAACCAATTGAGTCCTCTGCACAATGTGACTTGGTTTTGTCTGGCCAGAGGAGAACTGGCCCCCCGACTGAGCCTGGTTTCTCCCAAGGTTTTTTTCTTTATTCTGTCACCGATGGAGTTTTGTTCCTTGCCACTGTCGCCTCTGGCTTGCTTAGTTGGGGACACTTAATTTCCAGCGATATCGTTGACTTGATTGCACAGATACTATTTAATCTGAACTGAGCTGGATGATGACATCACTGAATTCAATGATGAACTGCCTTTTTGCATTATTGACACACTATTTTCCTATTTAATGCTGTACAGTTGCTTTGACACAATCTGTATTGTTAAAAGCTCTATATAAATAAAGGTGACTTGACTTGATCTAGGCATGCTCTAAGTGACTTGATTGAAATCTTAGATCTACATAGGTGGCTTTCATCAGAAAAAATGAAAAATGTGAAATATTCTGAATTATTATCAACTGTTATAATGTACACTGGTAATGAATTAAATGGATGCCTTGGATTTTTTGTCACTTTTCCCTTGATACATCCAGATAAAGTCTATCTAAATTCTACCACTATTCGATCGATTGGCATGGTAGTGAAAGACCAGGTAATTAAATGGGATCATCTTACCGGATACATGACCTTAAAGGGTACTGAGACCTTGTTTACCAGTCGCACTTCTTGTCATGAGACTCACAACTATGTTGTCTGTACATGTAACACATTACAACCTTTTTCTTCCAATGAGAGCAAGCTTATAAATGTTCAATCGTTACACGGTCACTCTGATGCTATTCAGGTGTCTCACACACAGTGGTGTGTCGTCAGTGAGATGAATTCATTCACATATGGAGGACTGACCTGTCCTGCTAACCACTCGTTTTGTTTAGAGGCAACCGAGGATTTCTCAATGGGCCAGATTAACATCCTTGGAAGGATGCCACTGGATGCAGAAATTTCCCCATGGTGGGATGACACCTTCTATGAACAAGGAACACAGGCCCTGGTTGACATGATGGACTTGGAGCAAAGAATCATCTCACAGACTGAATACCACCTCTCACAAGCACAGGTAGAGACAAACCTGGCTCAGAAAACTGCAAAAATCCTGTCCAGCTCATCTACCCGTTCAGCCCTGAGTGCCTACACATGCCTACTGAATACTGCAGGGGTGTGCTGTCGGCAGTGCCCTCATCTTCGCCTTCACATTGTTCCAATGCTGTTATTTCAGATGCCTCATCAGATCTCTCCGAGGAGAAGCCTTACACCTGCTCTCGCTGTGGAAAGAGTTTTACTCATAAAAGCACTTTAAATGCCCACATGACAATTCACACTGGAGAGAAGCCGTTCACATGCAAACTGTGTGGAAATAATTTCGTTGGAAAAGGAAGCTTTAACATGCACATAAGGATTCACACCGGCGAGAAGCCTTACACATGCCCTCAGTGTGGAAAGAGTTTCACTCAACAAGGAAACTTTAACAGCCACAAGAGAGTTCACACTGGAGAGAAGCCGTTCACATGCAAACTGTGTGGAAACAGTTTCACACGACAAACAAGCTTTAAAGGGCACATGAGAATTCACACCAGAGAGAAGCATTAAACCTGCAAACTGTGTGGAAGAACTTCACAACAAAACTAAACCTTAACTATCACATGAACAGTCACATGGGTGAGAAGCCGTTTACATGTGATCAATGTGGAAAGAGTTTCACACGTAAAGTGACCTTTTACGTGTCTTCAGTGTAAAATGTGTTTCACATATCAAAAAGACCTCAAACATCATTGTGGCAAGCAGGGCGGGGCCGAGAGCCGTGGGAAGGGAGCGAGGCCTCGAGTTTCATGGAACGTTCGCACCTCCTGGCTCTGTTCCCATGGCTCTCGGCCCCACCCTGCTTGCCACATGTATATTGTCAGTATGTGATGTAAAATTTTGGAGCGAATCAGACACCGAAGACTTGATCAGGCTGCGTTTCCCAAAAGCATTGTAAGCTTAAGTACATCGTAGACCCATTGAAACCAATGGAGCTACGATCTACTTAAAGGGTTAGTTCACTCAAAAATGAAAATTAGCCCATAAATTACTCATCCGCAAGTCATCCTAGGTGTATATGGCTTTCTTCTTTCAGACGAATCCAGTCGGAGTTATATTAAAAAGGGTCTTTGTTCTTTCAAGCTGTTTAACCCCCTAAACGCCAAAGTCGCAAAATTGAGACAAGACGACATACTTAATAAAATAGACTGTAGTTCCTAATATGGTGTAATATCTCATTTGTATTCCCTACCACTAGATGGCAGACATGTAGTACTTCGATTCTAGACCAAAATTACGTCACGTTCCTATTCAAAGTGTTCGAGGAAATAGCAGAGCAAGTGAGCTATCATGTCATTGATGCGGAAGCAGTTCAGTTCATAGCGTGCGAGTAAATTGTGAGAGAAAATTGCCAAATGGCTAATAAAAAGTTGTACTGTGAGGATGTGTACAAATGTTATTCGCCGATTCTGACTGTCCTTTTGGAAATGACGATCGGTCGTCTAATAATCACGCTTCTCCTGGTACATCTTTGAAGCGCAATGGTGCCGCCGTGCAAGGTGAGAGTGTTCACGAAGCACAAACAAGTGATCATTTCGACCCTTTGCACAACGGGGATGGGGTGGCAGGGGTGAACGTGGTCGTAGTGTCCATAG
>NW_015666359.1:188553-193194 GCF_001515625.1 Sinocyclocheilus rhinocerous
TGGCTTTCATCAGAAAAAATGAAAAATGTGAAATATTCTGAATTATTATCAACCGTTATGATGTACACTGGTAATGAATGTAATGGATGCCTTGGATTTTTTGTCACCTTTCCCTTGATACATCCAGATCAAGTCTATCCAAATTCTACCACTATTCGATCGATTGGCATGGTAGTGAAAGACCAGGTAATTAAATGGGATCATCTTACCGGATACATGACCTTAAAGGGTACTGAGACCTTGTTTACCAGTCGCACTTGTTGTCATGAGACCCACAACTATGTTGTATGTACATGTAACACGTTACAACCTTTTTCCTCCAATGACAGCAAGCTTATAAATGTTCAATCGTTACACGGTCACTCTGATGCTATTCAGGTGTCTCACACGCAGTGGTGTGTCGTCAGTGAGATGAATTCCTTCACGTATGGAGGACTGACCTGTCCTACTAACCACTCGTTTTGTTTAGAGGCAACTGAGGATTTCTCAATGGGCCAGATTAACATCCTTGGAAGGATGCCACTGGATGCAGAAATTTCCCCATGGTGGGATGACACCTTCTATGAACAAGGAACACAGGCCCTGGTTGACACGATGGATTTGGTGCAGAGAATCATCTCACAGACTGAATACCACCTTTCACAAGCACAGGTAGAGACGAACCTGGCTCAAAAAACTGCAAAAATCCTGTCCAGCTCATCTACCCGTTCAGCCCTGAGAGTGCCTACACATAGACTGAATACTGCAGGGGTGTGCTGTCGGCAGTGCCCTCATCTTCGCCTTCACATTGTTCCAATGCTGTTATTTCAGATGCCTCATCAGATCTCTAAAGACATCGACCAACATGGCCCTGGTCCTCAGCCCGTTACAGGTGCCAGCACTATGAAAACTCTGACGACAGAAAGCATCCAAGCAAAAAGCAAATAGTAATGTCCCCACAGGAACCCCTATGAATAGCCCACGGGGCCATTTAACTGTAAGATTATTGATGGCATTTGTCTGTAAGATTATTGATGCCATTTGGCTGGAGCAGAAGAAGGCCACAGTCTGAAAAGACAAGGAACTCTTACGAGAATCAACACCTTAACTCTGTCTTGCAAGCATAAGACAACACACCCAACTGAGAGAAACAAAAGCTCCACACCTTATGCATGACCCTCCACCTCCACTTCCTTTACTCACTCTCCCCCTCTCTCCCCTCATTTCCATCTAAACACAGGACACTGCAGAGGCTCTGTTTATTGTAATATTACTCTAGCTAAGTGTACATGGGAAACCATGGCATGACCATACCAGAGCTATTATTAGAGAAAGTAATGTTGGTCGGCTTATATCTTAGTAGTGGTCATGACCTCTGACTAGAGATAATGTTGCTTTATTCAAGTGTGTAGAAATCTAAGGGGACTAAGCAAAAATACTGTTAGAATGAGAACGCTTAGGAGCAGCCATGAAAAGTATTAGTAAATTACCTCTGTCTAACAATCAAGACTGGTGAGTATGTGATCGTGGGGTACGCTAACGGCCGATGCGATATCCCTGAGCGATATGAGAATCTGAACAAACAAATTATTAAATAAAGAGTTAAATCAAGAACTTTCAAACATTTATCTAAATTTAATAAATTCTTGAAAATCATTAAAACCCTATTTATTTTTGGAGTCAGATGAGTTAAAAGAGGCAATACATATACGAAAAAAAAAATTATTTTAATGTTGTTGCGCTGCATAAAGGAAAACACAGCAACGTGCAAAAATCCTTCTGCCGTGCCATTGACTGCCGTCGTTGGACAAATGGGCGGACCTTACAACTGCTTTAATCTCACACTGTAGTATCGCATATTATTCACGTGCAAAAAACACAACACACTAGCGAGCAGTTATTTAAATAACCTCACAATTATTGTAGTTATCATCACCTGATCCCAATTGATCGTAGTTTTCGAGATCAATAAACAATGTGTTTTAGCACATTGTTACAAATGACAATGAAAACCTAACATTAAAGTACAATGAATCAAGAGTCCAACTAAAGCAAACATTGATCACAATAATGGTGGTTTGTTGAAATTTCAAAAAATTTTCAACATTAATTGCCGGTGCAAAAGTGATTTTGATTCAATGCAATTAACATTGACAAATCAACCATTTTTAACATTGATTCAGTGGTTTCTTGCTATCAGGGAGTACTTCTATCATTTAGGTGGATAGAACAAAAGCCATCATAGCAGTTATTTGATAATTGGCTTACGGAGATGTTTTCCGACAGGAGTTCCACTCTGACTCTGCTGGGGTGCAGGCCATCAACATGGAAAAGCCTAGGTCGCTCCCAGAAAAGGTTCCAATTATTAACAAAGAGCAGTTTTTAACCCCAAGATCTGTTCTTTACCCCATGACAATAACCATTCATTTAGAACAAAAAGTCTACTGAGCCTTTTGTGTCCTCGTCGATACATGGGAAACAGTCCTGACACAAAGATCCTCATTGCGGGCGATGTGCTGCGTACCGTCTCGATCAGGCTCCTGAAGTCCCTCTTCAGAGTCTCTGTCTGCTGCAGCTTGATGTCGTTCACCCCGCGTGCAGCTCAACCGCTCTGGTGCTCTCCTCGCCCTTCAGGATTGCGGGTATCTGCACAGAAACATCAAGAACATGAGCACCAGGAAAACAGTGAGTGTACACTTTACCTTTAGCTAGGGTAGCACGGACATGCCGGATGATGGAGTCTCCGATGATCACAGCATCGTGTTCTGTCTCGTGAAGGGGAGCGAAGTGATTCCAGTTGGAGATCTCGAAGACCGGAGGCAGCAGAGGGGGAGAGGTCCTCGCCCGGGGCCCGGCTCGTGTCTTCCGCTGCTGGTGCACCCAGGGTCTGTTGTGTCCCAGGGCCGGAATAAAGGAGACCTGGAAAGATTGCGTCCTGGATGCACGGGGCCTGTGCAGAGAAACACAGATGTGGTGGGAGTGTTAGTATCGTGCTGTAAACTTACCTTGGACTTGTGAGCGTCAGCCTGGGATGTTTTCCAGTGTGGCTCTCCGCTCTCTCAGCTGGGCCTGCTTCTCCACAGCCTCCAGCTTCAGCTGCACCGAGTGCAGCTCGAACGTGTCCTCACCTGCACTCAAAGGTAGACACAAATCCGCCATTAAGGCAAGTAACAGTGAGTAAAACAATGGTAATGTGTGTGAATAGAGTGTAAGCAAGTTAGGCAAGATTAGCGGCAACCATGCTGGCGATGCTAACTGGCTATAAGATAGTATCAGACTCAGGAAATCAAAATAAAACTAGTGATAGTGAAGCTTTGATTGCTTTTGTTGTAGCATATAATAGGGGACATATTTACACGTTATAGAAATGAAAATGATGGTGTATAAAATTTATATTAGATTAAAAATAGATGATAAAGAATTTACTTGACGGAGCTCCAACTCAAAGCACTCCACCCCCCGTCGCCATCAAGCCGTGGGAGAAAAGGCCGAGAAGGCCACGTGCAGTAGGCCCCTCCGATGAACACATATCAACTCAATTCCTGCATGCTCATTGCTCAAACCGGTTTCAAACCTGCCCCTCGGATGATGCATGGGACTTGGTCTCATTTGGTGCTGCAGTGGATGAAGTAGGACGAGGACGACGATACAATGTTGACTGTACCCTCTGGTTCGAGTGATTGGTTGGCCTGTCACTCGACTTTCTCTAATAATAACTAATTCAAATAAACAGATCAACTGCAATGCATGCTGGGAGTCATGAATGAGTTTTGTACTATGTTGATACCCACCATGCATTTCAGCATGAAGTTTTCTTTTGTTGTTTGTCACTATTGTTGAGTTTCATATGCTGATTATTGATGTCTAATAGATTTAGCAATTTAATAAGTTTTTTTTTCTTTAAATTCATAGAAGTATGATAGCCATACCACTGCTTTAATTTCACACTGTAGTAACACACATTATGCACACATAAATAACACAACATACTCGTGAGCAATTATTTAACCCTCAAACGTCCCTCATTTCCTGTTTACACTTAAGTCCCTTGGGGTCAATATGACCCCAAACATTGAAAGAGTAATTGTGAAAAATATTAACATTTTTAATCATACAAATAATATATCACTTTTTTTGTTTACTTCTCATCTATACATTAATGCTGTGTTTTGGGAGATATGAAGTACTTTTGTACCTATTTACCAAAAAATCCCTCAACTACACCATTAGCTTGCATGTGAAATATTAATTTTTTACGAAAAAATCACTTAACGGATGACCTAAATTTAATTTAAGTTGCTTCTGGATATTGATCTAGGTGTAAGGTGTAGAATTCTGCCATCTGCCGGTTAGAAATAAACCTAAAAGGACTACAGTTTAGGAAAGAAATTATTTTGACCAGCAGAGGGCCATAGAGAGCCATTCATTTTACTGGATGTGGCCAACTGCTTCTATCACAACTTTTGTGATACATTTTGTGAATTTATGTATATATAAACATTAGAAAAGACATTAAAAATAAATATTCTTTCAAATTGTATAATTTTTTGTGGTTTTTGATGCATTTTGAAAAATGCCACATAAGACACACCTAAAGGACAAGACTTAGAGTCAGATTGTAGTTGCATATTATTGATTTTAATGAACCAAGTGTAAAAAAAA
>NW_015666359.1:193460-194994 GCF_001515625.1 Sinocyclocheilus rhinocerous
TTTTTTCACATTTCCCATTCATTTCAATGTGGGGTCATATTGACCCCAAGGGACAGATTTGTAAAAAACAAAGGTTTTTACATACCTTCAGAACAACCGAATCAAGCCCAGTTTTTTATGTGAATATAGATATAAAATGTTGAAAAGTCACAAAATCTTATTCCACTGAAATGATGGGAACCATTTTCTTAAACTAAGCAAAAATTGATTGGGGTCATATTGAGCCCAGGGGATGATTGAGAGTTAAATACTCTCATTATGATTACAGTCACCATCACCTGATCCCAATAAATCTTAGTTTTCATTGCCTCAACAAATGTATTTTAGAACATTGTTATAACAGACTTATTGTGGGTTATAACAATGTCCTACAATACATTTGTTGAGGCAAACATAACAATAAAGTTCAAGAGTCAAGAGCCCAACTAAAGCAAACACTGATCACAATAATGGTGCTTTGTTGATATTTCAAAAAAAAATTCAACATTAATTGCCGTGAAAAAGTAATTTTGATACAATGCAATTAACATTGACAAATCAACAATTTTTAACATTGATTCAATGGTTGCTTGCTATCAGGGTTTGGCAAGGACTGTATTATGAGTAGGTGGAGCATTGAGAGACTATTGAGACTTCCGTGTTATCGTCTGTGCTGTGGTGTATTAAAATAAACTTGTTTCTGGTGATTGAGTTGAATGTTGTTGTTCACTGTAAAGTCTGTGTAAATATACTTACACAGATTGTGAATAGTGTTAGCAGCAGATAGGAATCTGTAAAGAGTAATCAGCAGTCTCTCTATTTAATTAGTTATTTATTTTTTTGTGGAATCTCATGCATGCATCACAGGCAGGGTTTGAAATTAACTTTTTCACTCACCAGCCAATTTGGCTACTAAATTTTTTAATTACCGGCCATTCATAATTTCTACTAGCCAAAAAAATTAAACAAATAAATTATGAAAAAAAGGCCGGAGGTAAGCCAACAGCTTTAGGCTGTCCACAGACTTTATTTCTGGAGTATCTAAAACAGAGGTTCTTTATTGAGAATTAATGTTTAGATGTTTTTTTTTCTTCAACTTACCGTTTTTGTGAATAGTGGTTGCTTTAGTTGCCTCTTGACCCTTGACATGTTAAAGTTAAGTCTCTCTTTGGCTGGCACAGTTTTGTGTATTAAACACATATGTGATGGGAAGGAACTTATAATAAAATCATGTCACATGTCTGAGTCTCTGATTGCAATTTATCTAAAACTAGTGCTTTAATGATCTCTATGACTTTGCAGAAAAGTTAAGAGAAAAACTTCATGTGACTTTTATAAATATGGCTAATAAAGAGATTTCAATTCTGGCACTCATAGACATGAGGAATCAGCATGTGAATCTCAGCAATGGTGACAAAATATTCTGATAATTTTTGTGTGATTTTTGAACGTGGCAAAACAAGGCAGTAAAAAGTCACAACAAAAAATAAAAGCAAATAGTAAAAATAAAAGCAAATACTAAACAATGCAGCTGCATAATTTATTCATGTCACAA
>NW_015666359.1:195043-200169 GCF_001515625.1 Sinocyclocheilus rhinocerous
CTGTCTGATGATCGTCACCATTGATGAGATTCATATGCTGATTCTTGATGTCTGCGTGTCTAAACAATACAGATGTTCTATACTGGTGTGCAAAGTGTTTTTAAAGCTCTTCATATTATTTCATTAAAATGCGGTTGTGATCAATAACAAACTATATTATTCATTACCACTGATGACATCAGTAAACCTGGCTACAACATGACAACAATGCCATTATCAAAAAGACAGCCAATAAAATCGAAACCCATTTTCTCTTAGGTTTTCTTACTTTAACCAATGTGTTTCATATACACAGTTACAGCAACCAGAGTAACACTAATGTTAAAAAGTCAAGGGTCAAGAGCCCAACTAAAGCAAACACTTATCTCCACAACGGTGACTTCAAATTTTGTTATTTTCGATAAACATTAACATCTAAATCTCTGTTAATTCTTAATAAGACAATTTTAGACACATTACTAAAGAAAATAATTACATTCTAGATACTGTTAAAATATTCCATTTAAATCCTGTAGGGGGAGAAAGTGGTGAGGAAGTTGACAGAGAGTCATAAATTTGATATGTTATAGAGTGCTGCCTTTATATATTCAGTTTAACAGCTGTCATAGTGTCTGTGCCGACAGCATCGTGGGTGAGTCCCCAGCTCATGGACCTTTCCTGAAAGGTTTTTGAAAGGTTTTTTTGAAAACTTAAGCTCCTCCTTGTCAGGTGACACATGAAAGTGAAACTATGGATCCATTTTGTCATATGAGGAAGTAAGCAACATTACGAGAGAAGAACACAAGTGAGTATCACTATTTCAGTGTCATTTTGGATAGTCAGAATCAGTCCAGACTGGTGTAAAGTGAAGTACAACTATAAGCTGCATCCAATATGTTTACAGTTTTTTTTGTCAATTGCTAACAAGCATTGTTCAATACTGAAGCCACATTTTCAAAACTCTTCACACATTCAGCGAAACAGAAGTCAATGCGGACCAAACTGTGAATCATTTTTCACCGCTTTCACACAAAATGCATTCACTGACCACATTTTCCAAAATCCATGAGCACTTTTGTCATTCATACTTCACCACCTGCAAAACACTATATGTTTGCAGCACATATTTCAAATGCTAACACACCGCTTTAAAAACTGATAAAAGCACATTGAAATCAAAATGATGGCAAATTCTGTCCATTTATGCAGGAATTATATTGAAATATAAAATTTTAGCAGTATATTTACTATGAAATTAAATAATAATTATTCCATACACAATTAACTGTAATTTCAGCTGAAAGCCAACCCAGGTGTCCTATTTTTAGACATTCTTACATTCTTTTTCAGATATTTTTTGATAAATCAGAATGGCTTCAGAATGATTTTATTTGGAAACATAGTTCAAGGAAGACACATTGGTGGGAGGGGGAAAGAGTGGCAGAGAGAGGGAGGACTAGGACCCTCGCAGTACAGTACATCCATCCAACCATCTCTTTCATACATTTTCCAAAGGACTTGTGCTATGTAGGGTCATGGAGAGGCTGGAGGCTTTCCTGGGTCATAGGCAGGAAAAACCCCTGGACAGATGGAGAGTCTATCACAGGGATGACACACACACACACACACACACACACACAGTCTCCAGTTCACTTTTAATTTATTTTATTTTTATTTTCACAAGTAAATTTGGTAAATTATGATGTTTTGTTGTTGTTTTTATTGCTTTTTTTTTGTTTGTTTTAGTGCTTGAGTAATCTGAGCTTTGTTTCCCCTATATATTTTGGTATGTAAATATATAGGGAAAAAATGCTGTTTTTCTCATTCATTCCTTGTGCTGTAATACAGTCAGTAAAATAAAAAGATGTTATTCTCACTGCATGAAATACTTGTGAATAATAATTCAAACTTCAAAGATAGAGTAAAAGTTCATAATTTATGCAATGCTCCATATTGTTTGTGGTTTTAAGGTCAGTGAGTTATGAATGAAATGTCTGTTTTCTGAATGGGAATTGTGGCCGGTGTTATGGTGGAACAAGCTTACTCTGAGACATACATTAAGTGTTGTGTTGGTCTGAGTGAGTTTTGGAAGTGAGATTAACTGTTTGGCCAAGATTCATGTTGGTAATGCAGACTGTGTGAAAAGTTTAGAAAATGTGGCTTCAGTATTGAACAACGCTTGTTAGCAAAAAAAAAACAACAACAACTGTAAACAACATAAAGAGATAAAAACACAAAGTCTGTAAATCATCAGATTCCACCTTTACTTTCATTTAACACAGTGCTTGTCTGAAGTTGTTATGCTGTTTGTGAACATTTTGATTCTGTGTAAATAATTTCAGGATAAAATTGTTTTTTATGTGTGCAGGCCATTACTGTGGACTAAGTGTTTTGAGTCAGAGGAGGATTTGAGAAAATTAAATGCTGAGATGATTCATAACTCACTCTGTGGACAAACATCTGGATCTGATTTTAGATGAAACCACAGCCTTCAGAATGAATCTCTCTGAAGAACCTGAAATAAACATAAAGACAGTCAAGCGGTGAGAAAACTTTAATGTTTTACACATTTAATGTTCAGAAACAATAAATGCATACTACAACAGCATTGTCATTTATAGTTTGATTCAGGGGGGTGAATCAGATTTACCTGAACACAGCAATGCGTCTGTGAGGGAAAATCTTTCAGATCTCTGCGGAGAAGACGACTCTTCTGTTGAGCCCAGGTGAGATATTATGAGTGTCATATATACATATACAGCAGGTGTGGTGTATTATATACATTATCACCAGGTGTCCCCAGATGTGTAAAGTCCAGGAGTCAGAAATTAAAAGTCCTGCCATATGTTTATTCCACCCATGAACTCGGACAGCTGTTTTCACCAGAAAAGGAACTAAGTCACGAGCCCAACTAAAGCCAAAGCAAACACTGATCTCCATGATGGTGGCATCATTTTAACCAATAAAACATCAACGCCTGATCCTCTGGAATTCTCAATAACAGCAGGGGTTCTTCACTAATGCACAATGATCATTTAATTAGTCACTTAATTATCTCATTAACTTTAACTCTTTGAGGACTTGGGATTTGACTCTAGACTTGCTTGTGGCTAGAAAGGAAAGACTTGGTTCCTCCTCTGGTGAAATCAGCTGCTGAGTTCATGGGTGGAATAAACAGATGGCAGAACTTTTACTTTCTGACCCCTGGACTTTACACCTCTGTTGCTGGATGTTTCTGTCTGTCTGTATCTATGTGTATATTTGTGCATTGTATTCTATACTGAATGAATGAAAAGTGCACATGGGGCAGATTCCTTTTATTTACAGAAAGACAACACTTTAATCTTTTCATTCTGTAATTCAGAATTACCTGACAAATAATTAATTAAAGGGAGGTTGAAAAAGTAAAGGTGTTTCTGTCAGAGCAGTGTGAGATTTTCAGAAACAGTTTGTATTGCTGTTGTGTTTCAGTCTGTGTGAGAATGAATCTCCTGAACCCAGCTGTGTGTCCATGAAGAGTGACGCGTCAATGTATCGGCCAATTCAATTCAGCTCGGGAGAATCATCTGCTGATCTGAGGTGTTGTTCAGCTTACATTATAATAAATATATGTTATTTATTAATTTACTGATGTGTAATAAATGCAAAAATACATATTTACAAAAATATGCAATATTTGTCAAAACAGTGTTTTGCAATATTTGATTGACAGTCAAAAACCTAAAGAATCAGAATCATCTACAGCAAAGAAGAATTTAAACTCCATTTTCAAGGTTGGTTTTGTGTGAATATTTGTGTGTGTGTGTGTGTGTGTGTGTGTGTCCCAACACAACAGTCCTCTGCAAAGAAGTATTAAGAAATGAAGAAAAAAAATCTGTGAAATCAAACAATTGTGCATCACACCTACTCTTACCCTCACATTTAATTTCCAAACCATCTTATACATCTAAAGTAATATGTAGACCAATACAAAGCTGATCAATGTCCACTAAATTAGAAAAGCTGAATCCATATGTAACTTGACTGCTGCACAAAGCTGGTGAAATCAGCTGCTGAGTTCATGGGTGGAATAAACATATGGCAGGACTTTTACTTTATGACCCCTGGACTTTACACCTCTGATCAAGAGTCACCACGCTCAGACGTCTTCAGGAAAATTCAATTCAAGTTTATTTGTATAGCGCTTTTCACGATACAAATCGTTGCAAAGCAACTTTACAGCAAATTAAGTTTCTACAATATTTAGTAGTAGCTTATCAGTGGTGACTGTCAGTTAATGTACATATGGCAGAAATGTACGGAAAAATCAATTAAAGACGTAATCAAACAGACGATGAACACTATTAACAACAATTATTATATGATGCAATCAAACATATAGCAAAATGTGGTAGTTCTGTAAGTTGTTTCAGGGTTGGCATCATCTGAGGTCCTCTGAGGGGTTGGTATTAGTATAAGTATAATACTAATACTAATACTAATACTAATACTACTACTACTAATAATAATAATAAAAGCACCATGCAAAAGACCAGTTTGCATTTTCAGAGGTACAGCATCACCCAGCTTTTCATTATCTTACACATTCATGTTGGATCTAACACCACTGCATAGGGTAAACTTATGGGTCTGTCACGTGATGAACGATTGACTTGAAAAACCCGAACGAATCGTTCAAGAACGACCCAATACTAATTACCACTGATGACATCAGTAAACCTGGCTACAACATGACAACTATGTCATTATCTAAAAAGCAGCCAATGTAATCTAAACCCATTTTTTCTTGGTTTTTCTTACTTTAACCAATGTGTTTCATTAACACAGTTACAGCAACCAGTGTAAATCTATTATTAAAAAATCAAGGGTCAAGAGCCCAACTAAAGCATACGCGTATCTCCACAATGGTGACTCCAAATTGTGTTATTTTCAATAAACATTAACATCTAAATCTCTGTTAATTCTTAATAAGAAATTTTTAGACGCATGATAAACAAATTCTAACTGGTTAGTAATGTGTGAAGTTCGTGATGCTGTTTGTGGAGATGATTAATAATCTTCTGCTGAGATCTTGAGAGATTTAATGTCTTCTTTTATTTCAGTTGATTTCATCTAAGTCTGTGGCTGAAGTCAGTTGTAATTCTTGT
>NW_015666359.1:200533-200779 GCF_001515625.1 Sinocyclocheilus rhinocerous
TGTTTGTGGAGATGATTAATCATCTTCTGCTGAGATCTTGAGAGATTTAATGTCTTCTCTTATTTCAGTTGATTTCATCTAAGACTGGCTGAAGTCAGTTGTAGTTCTTGTGTTCCTCTTTTCTTCAGTGATTCTGCTTGTTAACAGCAGGTGTTCATCACTAATGCTCAATCAGCACTTAATCACTTAATTATCTCAACTTTAACACTGCTTCAGTGTTACTTTAACACTCTTTTAGAGTGGGAC
>NW_015666359.1:201005-203128 GCF_001515625.1 Sinocyclocheilus rhinocerous
TTAGCAATGTAAGCGAGATTAGCGGCAACCACGCTGGCGATGCTAACGGGCTATATGCTAATAGCAGACTCGGGAAATCAAAATAAAACTAGTGATAACAAGGTGCTCTGATTGTTTTTGTTGTAGAATACGATAGGGGATATATTCACACGTTATAGAAACGAAAATTATGGTGTATAAAATTGATTTTAAGATAAAAAAAATAGACGATAAAGAATTAACTTGACAGAGCTCAAACTCAAAACACACGGCAGCAACAAACAGGAAAAATGTTAATTCTTGAAAAGGGTTACCAAGCCACTTCTGAAACAGAAACAACGTCATAAGCATCTTACCTGAGCCAAGGAGAAAAAGAACTGGACTGTTGCTCAGTGGTCCAAAGTCCTCTTTTTTTTTTTTTTTTAAACTAATTTTGCATTTCATTTGGAAATTAAGGTCTGGAGTCTGGAGGAAGATTGTTCCAATCACCTGGATTTGCTAATTAGCACAGTTTTTCAGCCAGGAGGTCAGAGGTAGAACCAAGTCATTCCTTTGAAGTCACAAGCAAGTCTCAAGTCAAATCCCAAGTCCTCAAAGAGTTAAAGTTAATGAGATAATTAAGTGACTAATTATATGATGATTGCACATTAGTGATGAACACCTGCTGTTAACAATCAACATCATTGAATAAAAGAGAAACAAGCCTTGGATGGAATCAACTGAAGAAAAAAACAATGCCACCATAATTGTGGTCAAGGTTTGCTTTAGTTTGTATCTTGACCCTTTTAATAAGTTAAAGTAATTTGCTTCTAAACACTTACAATATTATTTCACAGCAAACATTGTTGTATTGCTGAATCAAAAGCATGAAATAATAGATTAGCTTGTACTTTCTGCTTAAAACTAGTTTGAATTAACATCATCACGTGATGTCTTTCTTTGGATTATTGACTGACATTCTACTATTACAGAACAGGCTTTTAGACATGAACACTTATCATACGATCCTCAACAGTGGTGACAATTTTTCATACTGCAGTGCATGATGGGAGTTTTTACTAAGGTGTTACCCAGCATGCATTGCAGCATGAAGCATTTTGTTGATTGTCACCATTGTTGAGATTCAAATGCTGGTTCTTGATGTATGTGTGTGTCTAATTCTTACAGGAGTTCACATTTTAATATGCATTACATAGATTTAAAATTCATTCACTATAACTGTTAGAGCAACACTCTGCTTGCATACTGTGGTTTCACAGAGCTGGTAGTTCAAAACCTAAACCTATAAAATAAAAAAAGCTATTTTGAATGTAATCAGGCCAGTTCATGATAAATATCATATAATTGTTCTTTTGTAGAATTTGATTACCTATATTGTCCTCATTTGTGCGACACTTTGGATAAAAGCATCTGCTAAATGAATAAATATAAATGTGAATTAAAAAAAACAGCAAATATCTCCTCACTGTACAACACCACATGCAGCTTTACAAAGAGAGCTCTAACACAAGAATTCAAGTGTCAAGAGCCCAACTAAAGCAAACACTGATCTCCATGATGGTGCCTTCATTTTAACCAATAAAACATCAACACCTGATCCTCTGTAATTCTCAATAACAGCAGGTGTTCATCACTAATGCACAATCATCGTTTAATTAGTCACTTAATTATCTCATTAACTTTAAAGGGGTCATATGATGTTGCTAAAAAGAATATTATTTTGTGTATTTGGTGTAATGAAATGTGTTTTTTGAAACATAAACCGCATAAACACATTATTTTCCACATACTGTACATTATTGTTTCTCCTCTATGCCCCGCCTTTCTGAAACGCGTCGATTTTTACAAAGCTCATCTTTCTGAAAAGCAAGGTGTGCTGTGATTGGCCAGCTATCCAGTGCGTTATGATTGGCCGAATACCTCAAGCGTGTGACGGAAATGTTACGCCCCTACCATACTGTGATGATGCCCTGTCAGGCCGGAGCGATGATTTAAAAACATGAAAACCCATTATAAACGAGGCATTCGTTGCATCCATTGGGGACATAATTATGGATTATATATATTATTATATTTCTCCGATCACAAATGCAGACATGGGTTTTATGTTTATGCGGCGCGATGCAATGCGTAAAAAGACAGTA
>NW_015666359.1:203239-215402 GCF_001515625.1 Sinocyclocheilus rhinocerous
AGATGATTAATCATCTCCACAAACAGCATCACAAACTTCACACATTACTAACGAGTTTAAATTTTTGTTTGTCATGCATCTAAAAATTTCTTATTTTCAATAAACATTAACATCTAAATCTCTGTTAATTCTTAATAAGACAATTTGAAGTCACCATTGTGGAGATAAGCGTTTGCTTTAGTTGGGCTCTTGACCCTTGACTTTTTAACATTAGTTTTTCTCTGGTTGCTGTAACTGTGTTTATGAAACACAGTTTTACATTGGTTAAAGTAAGAAAAGCCAAGAGGAAATGGGTTTAGATTATATTGGCTGTTTTTTTGTTAATGACATAGTTGTCATGTTGTAGCCAGGTTCACTGATGTCATCAGTGGTAATGTGTGATATAGATTATTTATCACAACTGCATATTAATGAAAAGATATGAAGAGCTTTAAAAACACTTTGCACACCAGTGTTGAACCCATGGCATTGAAATTGTAGCGCTGCTGGTTGCGTGGATCAATACGTCAATTCATGTTGCAATTTCATTGGCTGCTGAGTAGACGCAGGTCGTTGCAGCAAACACACTGTGCGTTGATCATGCTGAATTTCTGACACTGTCAGAAAACTATCGTAGGCTATCTTTGGTCGCAAGACCGAGAAAACGCCTGTCTTTGAACCTCTCTCACTGTACGACATAGGACCACCGATTAAGAGCCACGATCACAGAAATCACCACGATTGCTTCACGATGGCTCTTTCGTCTGGGACAGCCAAAAATCTTGCAGTGTATCCCGAGCTTTAGGTTTTGATACCATATGAAAGCTGGGTTAAAGCCCTTTCCAAAACTTTTTATGTTGTCCATAGCTTGAACTTAACAAAAGTTATGGCAATCTGAAGTTGGCTTATAGCTATGATTTTCCGGAATGGAATTTTGAGAAAATCGGGTTTAAATTGAGACGGGTTTCACTTTCACTTCTACTTAATGATCGCTGTCTGTCAGGAGCGCTATACTGCATCATTGCACAAACAGACTAACATTACCCTGAAGAGGACAGTTTTCCGTTGTTTATCATTATGGGCATAGTCTCTGAACTTTTGATCACCCCTTGTATGTTTAGATAGCACGAATAGTGTACCTTGTAATTTACATTTAGAAAAGCGAGCGCAGCGCACCTGTGCATATAACAGACTGTCATCGGACTCCTCCTCTTTAGTATCCTTCATCTCTGGATGTGAAATTGTCTATTATAACATCTTTTAGGGCACTGACATCACCAAGATTGAGCAGACTGAGACGAGCAAGATCGTCTAAGTGAGCAGCTTCAGACTGCATTGTTTTCTTGCGCTCCGCCATCTCACGATATTAAAAAATAACTTCATCATCCGATCCTTCATCTCTGGATGTGAAATAATCCATTATAACATATTTTAGGGCACTGACGTCACCAAGATTGAGCAGACTGAGACAAGCAAGATCATCTAAGTGAGCAGCTTCAGACTGCGTTGTTTTCTTGCACTCCGCCATCTCATGATATTAAAAAATTAATTCATTAAAGGGGTCATATGATGCGATTTCAAGTTTTCCTTTCTCTTTGGAGTGTTACAAGCTGATTGTGCATAGATAAGATCCCTGAAGTTGCAAAGATTAAAGTCTCAAAACCAAAGAGATATTCTTTATCAAAGTTAAGACTCTGCCACGCCCCCCTAAAACGGCTCGTTCTAACACGCCCCCACATATCTACCTCACTATGTGGAAATATTAGCATAATGCCGCCCAAATGTGCACGCAAAGAAAGAAGGCGTGGTTTGCATGCCGTAGTTTACGCAGGACTGGTGGGAAATGTGCATTGATACACCTTTATTATATGTGTTACGTGGTTTATTTTGATAGGTTAACTGTTTTTGTGGTGTTAAGAGAAAGCACCTCCGCAGCGTGTTCTTAAAGGGATAGTTCACTCAAAAATGAAAATTTGAACAGTATTTATATAGTTTTTTTTAGCTATGATTCACAGCAATGTCCGAACTGTCCTAATCTTCTTCTTGCTTTTTGGTGGATCGCAGACTTATAAGTGCATTACCGCCACCTATCTCTCAAATGGACCATTGACACTCCATAGAGTTTTTAAAGTCTGCGATCTGCCGTAAAGCAATAATAAGAAGAAGACGCGTCACACTCCGGCTGTTGAGAACGCGCTCAGGACAGTTCGGACATTGCGGTGAATCAGAGGTAAAATGCAATAAATTGCTATTTTTCTGAGTGAATTTTGCCAAGATATTTTCAGAGATGATAGACAATATGTTATAGATTAATAATTGAATGAAACCCTAATTTTGACAAAAAATGACATTCAACCTATTTTTCGAATTTCCTGAAAACGTCCCAACACAACATCTGACGGGTTTTCCCAGATCACATGACAAATATATGGCAGGACTTTTACTTTCTGACCCCTGGACTTTACACCTCTGATAAATTCAGTCTTGACTCTTGTGTATTGATCCTTTGGTTCACCCTTCAAGTAACTGAATGTATGTTCATTGTTTGAATATTCATTATTTCAGGAGCTTGAGCAGAAAATCATCTCTGTAATGAAGACTGAGCTGGAATGTTTTAGAAGACTGTTGAGTCCAGATTACACAGAATGCTCTGAAAGAGAGCATTATGATAATGAGGGTCATAGCAGAGTCAGAGAAGGGCTTCTGAAGATCACACTGCACATCCTGAGGAAGATGAACCAGACAGACCTTGCTAACACACTACAGACCAGTAAGAGCTCTGGATCAGCAGATTATACCCTGCCAAGAACCTTAAAAAATGCATAATATGAAACATATCAAACATAAAAAAAAACTAAAACATTGCATGTCCTCCTATGCATATAATCTGAAAAATGTTAAATTAAATAAACATATGTGTTAACTATTTTTTTATTCACTATTGTTCAACTAATTTGTTATTAGTAAATAACATTTATTTCCTTTACTCAGAACTGATGCCTGTGTATCAACAAAAACTCAAATCCAGACTACAGGATAAATATCAGAGAATCAATGAAGGAATGTCCAATCATGGAGACTCAACACGTCTGAATGAGATCTACAGCTCTCTCTAGATTTCCAAAACAATCCAAGCTTGTCTGATGTAACAGAATCAGCCTCAGTGGATGTGCTGCTGACCAACCTCATCAAGGGGAATCTACTTCCTTCTGCTCTCCTCTGGATCACCTCTCGACCAGCAGCAGCCAATCAGATCCCTCCTGAGTGTGTCCACCAGGTCACAGAGGTACGAGGATTCAACGACCCTCAGAAGGAGGAATATTTCAGGAAGAGAATAAATGATCCGAGTCTGGCTGATAGAATCGTCACACACATCCGATCATCAAGAAGTCTGTTCATCATGTGTCACATCCCAGTCTTCTGCTGGATTTCAGCCGCTGTTCTGGAGAGGATGATGGGTAAAGCAGAGAGTGCAGAGATTCCCAAGACTCTCACACAAATGTTCACACACTTCCTGATCTTTCAGACCAAACTGAAGGCACAGAAGTATGATGGGAAATATGAAATCGATCCTCGTCAGGCTAGAAAGACTATTCTGTCTCTAGGAAAACTGGCTTTTGAACAGCTGGAAAAAGGGAACCTGATCTTCTATGAGGAGGACCTGAAAGAGAGCGGCATTGATGTCAGAGAAGTGTCCGTGTACTCAGGAGTTTGTACCCAGATCTTCAGAGAGGAGTTTGGACTGCAGCTGGGGAAGGTGTACAGCTTTGTTCATCTGAGTGTTCAGGAGTTTCTTGCTGCTTTATTCAAGCTGCTGTCCTTTTCTGAACATAACACAGGACTGTTGAATATGTTCGGGTCACCAATGACCAGTTTACTGAAGGGAGAGGTGGACAAGGCCTTACAGAGCGAGAACGGACACTGGGACCTTTTCCTCCGGTTCCTTCTTGGTCTCTCACTAGAGTCTAATCAGACTCTCTTACAAGGCCTCCTGAGAAAGACAATAAGCAGCTCACACAACAATCCGGAAACAGCTGAATACATCAAACAAAAGATCAGGGAGAATCCCTCTCCAGAGAAATCCATCAATCTGTTCCACTGTCTGAATGAACTGAATGATCGCTCACTGGAGCAGGAAGTCCAAACATACCTGAGCAGAACAGGTGCCCGTTGCCTCTCTGGAGTCAGACTATCTCCTGCTCAGTGGTCCGCTCTGGTGTTTATGCTGTTGAATTCAGAAGAAGAGCTGGATGAGTTTAAACTGAATAAATATGATCCATCAGAAGAATGTCTCCTGAGGCTGCTGCCAGTAATCAAAGCATCTAGAAAGGCTGAGTGAGTATTTTACAGTGTCTTTGTTTTATTGACCTTATTGTGTACAGTAGGCCTGTGTTTCTCTACACGGTTTTTGTATATTCTGAGGCCTTTTTTTATTTGACACACTCAGATAACATCATAGAGTGCTCTACTAGTGACCAGATGTGTTGAATCAAGCCTGTTTCATAAGAGAGATTCATCTAAACTGTGCAAATCTGAGGTGCTTCCAAGAACAGGGTTGTAAATACTCTGATATTACAAATATTAGATTAGGATCATCATCGTTCACTAAAAAGTTACATTCAGGTTTGTTGAAATATATTAAATGAAAATAATTCAAATTGAATCTAATAATTCATAAGTATAATAGTTACGTTCCATTAAATTATTAGATAAAATATTTTTTAGTAAAATTGTGGAAGAGGTAAAAGATTTTAGTCAGTGCCACTGCCCAGATAGCAACATAGTGTCGGCCCAGATCCGGCCCACATCTGGCACGTGTGGAATGATGATCTGGCCCACATGCAGAGGTGTAAAGTCCAGGGGTCAGAGGTGTAAAGTCCAGGGGTCAGAAAGTAAAAGTCCTGCCATGTGTTTATTCCACCCATGAACTCAGCCAGCTGACTTCACCAGAGGTGAAGTCATTCCTTTGAGTTAGGTATAAACGGAGGTCGGAGCCAGCTCCAAATGGGTGGGACTTGAGCTCCAAGTAGGCTGTGCAAACCTCCTGGGGCTTTTGATTGATTTATTTATTGTCTTGTACATGACACAGAGTTACAGCTTGTGTTTTATTAACGTCTACACCTAACCCAACCCTAAACCTCCCCTTACAATAATGCAAAAATAGTCATTATTGTTGTACAGTGTGAGAAAAATTACACTATATTGATGTGCGCATGCTCGCGGTGTTAAGTCCCTCCCACTTGGAGGTCTCCCAACCTACTTGCGGCGTAAGTCCCTCCCACTTGGAGGTCTCCCAACCTACTTGCGGCATAAGTCCCTCCCACTTGGAGGTCTCCCAACCTACTTGCGGCGTAAGTCCCTCCCACTTGGAGGTCTCCCAACCTACTTGCGGCATAAGTCCCTCCCACTTGGAGGTTTCCCAACCTACTTGTGGCGTAAGTCCCTCCCACTTGGAGGTCTCCGGGCTGCAGCGATACATACTTGATTCCTTTCACAAGTCACAAGCAAGTCTCAAGTCAAATCCCAAGTCCTCAAAGAGTTAAAGTTAATGAGATAATTAAGTGACTAATTAAATGATGATTGTGCATTAGTGATGAACAGCTGCTGTTAACAAGCAGCATCATTGAAGAAAAGAGAAACACAAGAACTACAACTGACTTTAGCCACAGCCTTGGATGGAATCAACTGAAAAAAAAACACACACAATGCCATCATAATTGTGGTCAAGGTTTTCTTTAGTTTGTCCCTTGACCCTTTTAATAATTTTAAGTAATTTGCTTTTAAGCTATTGCAATACTGTTTCACAGCAAACATTTGCGCACTGCTGCAAATCTTGAAATAGCAGATTAGCTTACACTTTCTGCTTATAACTCATTTGAATAAACATCAGGAAGTGGTCTCTGTCCTTGGTTTGTTGACTGACATTCAGCTATTACAAAACTGAAAAAAAAAATAGTTCTATTAAACAAACGCCACCATAATACTTCAGTATTGAAAAAAATGAACCTTATCAGCTCAGGCTTTTAGACATGAAAACTTATTATACGATCCTCAACAGTGGTGACAATAATTTTTCATACTGCCGTGCATGATGGGAGTTTTTATTATGGTGTTACCCAGCATGCATTGCAGCATAAAGCATTTTGTTGATTGTCACCATTGTTAAGATTCAAATGCTGGTTCTTGATGTCTGTGTTTGTCTTAATTTCATAGGAGTTCAAATTTTAATATGCATTACATAGGTTTAAAATTCATTCACTGTAACTATTACAGCAACACTCTAATAATTAATTTCAACACTGCTGTAGTGTGGACCCATATAGACACCCAGCAGTGTTAATTTAACACCGGGGATTTTGCTGTGTACGACTGACCTAAGCCACAGCCTAAGATGAAATCAGCTGAAGACAAAATACATTAAATCTCTACAGATCTCAGCAGAGGAGGATTCAACAACGGCATTACCAGCTTCACTTATTACTAACCAGAATTACTTTCTGTCAAACATCTACAGAAGTTCTTATTAGATTTAAACCCGTTAATTATCAATGTTTGTTTCATTTGAAGTCACCATAATGGCGATTAGTGTTTGTTAGTGATTTAATTGGGCTCTTAACTCTTATTACAATTAGTTTGTCTTCGCTGGCTGCTATGATGGTGTGTTTATTAAAGGTCTGTAGACCTCTGTAGATTTGTATAGCCCTTTTTACAATGCAAGTTGTGTCAAAGCAGCTTTACAGTATTAAACGGGGAAATAGTGTGTCTTTCACCTCTGGCCAGACAAAACCAGCAGTTTAAATCTAGGCTGCAGCAGAGTCAGATTGTGCAGAGGACTCATCTGGTTCCCGTGATCTTGTCCCAATAGCCGTGTAGGAGATGAGGTCTTCGGAGGGGATCAGTCTCTGGGGCACATCTAGATGTCCTGGTCTCCGCTGACATTTCAGGGCTTTGCATGTGGCTTTGCTATGGCCTGCTTGTGAACCAGATCTGGCAAACAGGAGCGGTCCACACAAGTGCCATCATTCCACACTACATGTGGGCCAGATCATCATTCCACATGTGTCAGATGTGGGCCGGATCTGAGCCAACACTATGTTGCTATCTGGGTAACGGAACAAGAGATGCACATAATCATGTAACAGCCATTTAGGGTGCTGCCATTATATTTTGTTTTTTTCCTGAAAAATCATACTGTTTGTATATACTAGTGAAAAATAAATGTACTAAAATGTATTTTAAATTTATTTTATTTTAAGTATACTACAATTACTTTTACATATTTATGTACTTAATAATAATACCCTGCAATTGTACTTTTGGTATACTAAACTGGTATACTTAAAGTCTGCTAAATTGGAACAACTAATTTTGTACGTAATGCACTTTAATTGTGTGGAAGTAGTGCTGAAGTCCAACTAAAGATATACTGAAGTATATTTGATAGTGCTAAAGTGGAAGTATTGCAAGTATACTTTAGGTACTTTTTAAATATTTTGTATTTAAAGACTGATATTATTCAAAGATCATACAATCCTCATCAATAGCGACATTAAAAAAAAAAGTCAAGGGTCAAGAGACCAACTAAAGATCTGATCACCATAATGGTGAGGTCTGATGAAAGACCTCACCATATTTTTGTAGATATATGACAGAACTGAAGTCAAATTGTAATGTGTGAAGCTGGTAATGCTGTTTTTGGAGTTGTTTAATCATCCTCTGCTGTTTTATTTCAGTTGATTTCATCTAAATCTGTGGCTGTATGTCAGTTGTAGTTTCATTTCTTGCTCTTTTCTTCAGTGATTCTGCTTGTTAACAGCAGCTGTTCATCATTGGCTGAATTCATGCATTAGTTCTCATTCTCTCTGTCAGGTGGACTCTATTAGTAAACTCATGTAGGGAATAGTGAATGAGGGTATAGTGATTTGAAACACAGTCTCTGAGTGTCGACTCTGAACACTGTTAATTCACAGCAGAGGTGGGACCAAGTCATTCCTTTCAAGTCACAAGCAAGTCTCGAGTCATATCCCAAGTCCTCAAAGAGTTAAAGTTAATGAGATAATTAAGTGACTAATTAAATGATGATTGTGCATTAGTGATGAACACCTGCTGTTATTGAGAATTACAGAGGATCAGGTGTTGATGTTTTATTGGTTAAAATGATGCCACCATCATGGAGATCATTGTTTGCTTTAGTTGGGCTCTTGACCCTTGACTTTTTGTGTTATATTTCTCTCTGTAGTAATGCATGTGGTGTTGTAAAGCAGTGAGATTGGTTTTGTACAGTGAGCAGCTATTGGCTGTTTTTGAATGATGAGATAGTTGTCATGAGCTGGCCTGATTACTTACAAAATGAGTTGTTTTATTTATAAAAACTGTATTTATCTCATGTTTGAATGAGTTTGAAATTGATATAATGAATATAAAAATTCTAACACCTGTACTATTTAGATACAGACATCAAGAACCAGCATATGAATCTCAACAATGGTGACAATCAACAAAATGCTTTATGCTGCAATGCATGCTGGGTTACACCATAGTAAAAAACTCCCATCATGCACTGCAGTATGAAAAATTATTGTCACCACTGTTGAGGATCGTATGATAAGTGTTCATATTTAAAAGCCTGAGTTAATACAGTTCTTTTTTTTCTTTTCAGTATTGAAGAATTATGGTGAAATTGGTTTAATAGGATTTTTTATTTATGTTTTGTTGTCGCAGTTCTGTAATAGCTGAAAGTCAATAAACCAAAAAGAGAAAGACCACTTCATGATGTTCATTCAAATTAGTTATAAGATGAAAGTATAAGCTAATCTTCTACTTCAAGCTTTTGATTCAACAATGTACAAATGTTTGGTGAGATTATTGCAAATGCTTAGAAGTGAATTACTAAAAGGGTCAAGAGACAAACTAAAGCAAACATTGACCACAATTATGGTGGCATCGTGTGTGTGTGTGTTTTTCCTTTTCTTGACCAATAAAACATCAACATCTAAACCTCTGTTAATTCTTGGGATTTGACTCAAGACTTGCTTGTGACTTGAAAGGAATGACTTGGTCCCAACTCTGATTCACGGCACTGCAGAAGGCCATTTTCTCTAAAACAATAAATACTACCCAGAATGCATTGTTTTCTACAGGATTTTACTGATTTAATTAAAAAGCAGTATGTTACTGTAAAAACATGGCCGTTTTTTTACAGCAATTTTTTACAGTGTGGGTGTCTATATGTGTCCACACTATACATAGTTTTAAAAGTAACACTGAAGTGGTGTTGAAGTGAATGAGATAATTAATTTATTAATTAAGTGATTATTGAGCATTAGTGATGAACACCTGCTGTTAACAAGCACAATCACTGAAGAGAAACACAACAACTACAACTGAGTTCCAGTCACAGCCTTAGATGAAATCAACTGACATAAAACACATTAAATCTCTCAAGATCTCAGGAGAGGAGAATTAAACAACTCCACAAACAGCATTACCAGCTTCACTTATTACTAACCAGTTTTATTTTATTTCTGAAATATGTCTAAAAAAGTTTTTATTGAGAACAGAGGTTTAGATGTTGAATGTTTCATTTAAAGTCACCATTGATGTGATCATTGTTTGCGTTAGTTGGACTCTTGACTTTCTAACATACATTTTTTTCTCTGGCTGTTGTAACTCTGTTTATGAAACACATTTGTTATGATAAAAGCCATAAAAAAACATAATCTGGTGTTGTTGGCAGGTTATTAATAATGATTTGTTTGTAGTGTAATTGGCATGATTCTGTGTTATGTAAAATTAATTTAATGTTGCTGATAATAGTAATGACTTAATCAGATAATTTGGTGAATTTTAGAAACACTTTGCAGACTAGACATTTTGAACATCTGTAAAACAAAGACGCAAACATTCATCAAGAATCAGCATATGAATCTCAACAATGGTGACAATAAACAAAAAGCTTCATGCTGCAGTGCATTCTGGGTGCACCAATCAAAGCTTGAGTGTTACGTTTAACACTCTGTAGTGTGGACATATATAGACACCCAGCAGTGTTAATTTGACACCGGGGATTTTGCTGTTTAGTGCTGAGTGTAGCCAGGTCTCCTCTCATTCTAGAGAGTTGTTATGCTGAGACCTCAACTCTTAGAGTTCCATACTTTGGTGGGTGAGCTAGTCTATGACGTTGGGAAGCTTTGAGCCTGCCTGTAGAGGCTTGTAGCTCGGGTTCTGGCCACAGAGATTTCTCTGGGGCAGGGATGATGTTTCTTGAGTCTTTGACTTGGGAAATCCAGTTATTTGGGCACTCATCCCTCAGCATGGCGGCGTTGGTATACCGTTCCCCTAGCAACCTCTAGAGGATGCAGCGTGGAGTTCCCTTTCGAAAGGTAACGTCTCAGGTTACGCATGTACCATGGTTCCCTGAGAATAGGGAACAAGACTCTGCGTCCTCTTGCCATGCGTTGGGCATTCCTGCCTGCTTCTCCTTCAGACAAAGAAGTGGATGACATATTCCACAGGTGCTCTTTTATACCCGCAGTCACTTTATTGTTTATGTCGTAGGCTGCTGCCTGCCAATGTCAAGTTCATCGTCGTTTTTCATTCATGCTTCAGACACCAGTCATGCTGGAGGCATTCCCCTAGCGCCCTCTAGAGGACGCAGCTTCTCGTTCCCCATTCTCAGGGAACCATGGTTACATGCGTAACCTGAGAAGTTTCAGCTCATGTAAACAAGATTTTACTTTAAATTTATAGTTTGTGTTTGGCAGCTATTGCTGCCAGTCATTTGTATGTTTTAATCATCTAACGGTGTTGTTATAGTTACAGATTATATTTGAAATTTTACATACATTTAAGAAAGCTGAAAAATGCTGTACAAAATACAGTATTTTTTTCTGTAAAAATGGGAATTACTGTAATTTGTGAATTTTGACTACAATTTAAAATAAAAGCAACCTTAAGAAAAAAAAATCATGGTTATTTTCCATAAAATTAGGATTTTTTTATTATTAATCTTTTTTTTTATATAATAGCTTTACTGTTAAAATTTTAGTGTGAAATTACATTATATTCCAGGTTAATAGTGGCATTACTTTCACAGTAATTTCACAGTGGGAATCTTCATGGACTTGTAACAGTTATAAATAAATGTTTGTACAACACGGGTTGATCTTTGGTTATCCAATCAGCGGAAAGGTGTGTTTCATGTCTTCCCACATGTGGAAATCAAATATCAATTTTCTATCCCAAAATATAAAATTGAAAAATCAAGCCAAATTCTGTTTTTAATAAAATAAAAAATGTGCTGTTTTCAAATTTTTCTGCTTTCAATATTAAATCAGGGGGGAAAAAGATGTACACGGCATTTACCACTCCACTATAAGCATGCTGAATATATATTAAAATACAAAATCTTCTTCAATAAGTAAGGTTAAAACTCAAGTTGTGGGAAGATCTGAAGTCATTTCAGGTTGAGTCGAGTCTAAAGTCTATTTTTGGGACTTGAGTCTGAGTCAGTCTCAGTGCCTGGTTTGATAATTGATAATGTATAATGTGTGTTTTTCAGCTAAAATTGCATAAGAAAACAATTACATTAGACACATGAGTCAAGCACTGTTAACTCATCTTTAATTTTTCTCTATATTCTTTGCAGCCTTTCCAACTGTCATATTACACAGGAAGGCTGTGCTGCTCTGATTTCAGCTCTGAGATCAAACCCCTCACACCTGACAGAACTGAATCTGAGTGATAATAATCCAGGAGACTCAGGAGTGAAGCTGCTCTCTGCTCTACTGGAGGATCCACACTGTAAACTGCAGAAACTACAGTGAGTGTAGTCATGTTTTATTGAATAGTTTTTACCTGTAATGAGAAATATTGATTTGAAACTTTTAACTCTTTAAACTGGACATTGATAGTTAAGGAGAAATTGAGTATGAACACAGCAAAACCACCGGTGTTAAATTAACTCTCCTCAGATTTACAGTAATGTTTGTGGTCAGTGTTTACTTTAGTTGGGCTTTTGACCCTTGACTTTTTAAAGGGGTCCTATTATGCTCTTTTACAAAGTCTTGATTTTGTTTTGGGGGTGTACTAGAACAGGCTCTCATACTAGGTTGTTCGAAAAACACATAATTTTTCACATATTTTACATAATTTCAACACCTCTCTCCCCAGTCTGGCATGAACG
>NW_015666359.1:215471-216770 GCF_001515625.1 Sinocyclocheilus rhinocerous
GTTCGTTGTAGTTTTTGAAAAGTGATTTCTGTTAAATAAAATATCTCCTTTTGAAGTGGACTTTGAGCTTTGTAAGTTTGCAGATCTTTTTAATGCTCAAACAGCAACATTACAGACTAACTAAAGTTGAAAAAGTGAAAAAGCATAATAGGACCCCTTTAAATGTGTATTTATTTATTTATTTTAATTTTTGATTGCTTTAACTGTGTGTTTATAAGACACGTTTGTTATGGCAAAGAAAACACAAGGAACATATCTGCAGATGCTGGTTATGTTTTGACAACATAATCACCATGAGCTTATTAAAATATCTCTTAGAAATGCCTCTGATTATATTGATCCTGTCCTGTAGAATCACAAGGCTGCTGTAATCAGTAAGGTTAATACAGATATTAGGTTCTAAACAAGATCAGTGTTTCAGTTCACAACATTCAGTGATTATGCTTGTTAACATCAGGTGTCTTCAATAGTGATCAATCATCATTGAATTAATCACTTAATTATCTCATTAACTTTACACTGCTTCAGTGTTAATTTTAACACTTTTGAGCGTGGACCAGAGGTGGGTAGAGTACCCAAAATCTGTACTCAAGAAAAAGTAAAACTACTTTTATAAATATTTACTCAAGTAAAAGTAATAGTCTGAATAGTTACTTGAGTAAGAGTAAAAAAGTTTCAGACAAAAAAAACTACTCAAGTAGTTAGATACTAGTTATTTTGATACTAGTCTTTTATTTAGATATATAGATAACATTTATGTAATGTGTATGTACACAGTAAATTCCCGAGTGTTAAATTAACACTGCATGGAGCATATATGGTCCCACTCTAAAAGAGTGTTAAAGTAACACTGAAGCAGTGTTAAACTTAATGAGATAATTATGTGATTAATTAAGTTCTGATTGATCATTAGTGATGAACAGCTGCTGTTAACAAGCAGAATCACTGAAGAAAAGAGAAACAAGAATTACAACTGACTTCAGCCACAGACTTAGATAAAATCAACTGAAATAAAAGAAGACATTAAATCTCTCAAGATCTCAGCAGAAGATGATTGAACATTTTCTCTTTGACTGGCACAATTGTGTGTATTTATTCATGTCGCAATGCATGCTGGGAGCCATGGATGAGTTATGATTGATGCACCCAGAATGCACTGCAGCATGAATCTGTCTGATGATCGTCACCATTGTTGAGATTCATATGGTGATTCTTGATGTCTGCGTGTCTAACTAATACAGATGTTCTATACTGGTGTGCAAAGTGTTTTTAAAGCTCTTCATATTATTTCATTAAAAT
>NW_015666359.1:216810-217090 GCF_001515625.1 Sinocyclocheilus rhinocerous
TTCTGCTGAGATCTTGAGAGATTTAATGTCTTCTTTTATTTCAGTTGATTTTATCTAAGGCTGTGGCTGAAGTCAATTGTAATTCTTGTTTCTCTTTTCTTCAGTGATTCTGCTTGTTAACAGCAGCTGTTCATCACTAATGATCAATCTGAACTTAATTAATCACATAATTATCTCATTAATTTGAACACTGCTTCAGTGTTACTTTAACACTCTTTTAGAGTGGGACCATATATGCTCCAAGCAGTGTTAATTTAACACTCAGGAATTTACTGTGTAT
>NW_015666359.1:217883-222984 GCF_001515625.1 Sinocyclocheilus rhinocerous
ACACACACACACTGCCGTTGAAAAGATTTTTAATGTAATTTATTTCAGTGATGCAAATCAGAATTTTCATCAGCCTTTACGCCAGTCTTCAGTGTCACATAATCCTTCAGAAATCATTCCAATATGTTGATTTATTATCAATGCTGTTCTTTTTAGCTTTCTGTTCATAAAAGAATCCTGAACAAAATGCCACAGGTTCCAAAAAATATTTCCAAAACTGTTTCCAACACTGGTAATAAATCAATATATTAGAATGATTTCTGAAGGATCATATGAATCTGAAAACTGGAGTAACAGCTGATAAAAATTCTGATTTGCATCACTGAATTAAACTATATTTTAAATTATATTAATTATGTATTGTATATGTATAACTATATGTATATAACCTCTGACGCGGAGAACAGTGAAAACTCCTCACATGACCGCTACTGAACATCTGAACATAACGAAACAAATGCACATTGACGGATCTTCTTCCGTCTGTTCTGCAAAATGTAAACAAATGTATATTTCTGTAAGCGTAAATATTGTGAAAATATCCATATTAATTGTGTCTAGGCAAAGGCATTCCTCCTGGAACAGAGCTAACGCAGGTTTGGCGGGTGTTCATTTCATACTTTGTGACAGCTTATTTAATGTATAAATTATACATTGTATTTAATGTATAAGGTACATGTACAACAAACTGGTAATGTCAGTGGTATCGTGTACTGTAGTCGAATGTAGTCTATACTGTATGTAGTGGAACCGTAGACAGCACATGCAGTGTTCATCTAACAAAGATCTTCATAGCTAGCAAACAATAGCCTTTGCAGATTTGCTTTCAATTGACTGTAGATCCAAAGCCACGTCTTCAACGCTCTTGATGTTTTTAAACTTTATGTTACAACTCTGAGTGAGAACTGCTTCAGACCACTCAGTGCGTGTGTCAGGGAACTGAACGAATCATTCAAACTGATTCGCAAACCAATTCACTGGTTTGCCAACTGGTTTGATCAAGCCTTTGAACAGAATTGACAAAAAAAATTAATCATTCGCGAATGGGCATCGCTCATTGCCCAGAGAAAAGTAGACGGCACGTTTGGAATAAATTGAAGCATTTTTAACTTGAATTGCATTAAGATAAAGTAACGAGAGGAGCGTCGCCCACAGTAACGAAGTAAAAGTACCGTTTTTTCACAAAAAATGTACTTGAGTAATCTTTAAATATACTCTAAAAGTATTAGTTACCCAAAAAATTTACTCAAGTAAATTTAACGAAGTAAATGTAACTCGTTACTTCCCCCACTTTCAAACTGCAAAGAGTCCAATAAATTCATTGCTTAGCTTGTGCTTGGGTGGCAAATGACAATTTCTAAAGCACTGTCTGAGAGAGAAAAGTAGTGCTCATACAAACACACACGGAGAGGTTTTTTTTGTTCATGTCACGGAAATAAACTCTCACCCTAAAATCTCATAGAACATTCATGTTCTTCACTCTCTGCAGGCTGTGGGGCTGCAGTATTGGAGATGAAGGCTGTGTTGCTCTGATTTCAGCTCTGAAATCAAACCCCTCACACCTGACAGAACTGAATCTGAACTTTAATAAACCAGGAAACTCAGGAGTGAAGCTGCTCTCTGCTGTACTGGAGGATCCACACTATAAACTGGAGAAACTACAGTGAGTGTCATCACATCTTAGTAACTATGAGGTTTCGAATAAAAGTGAAATTACACAGATGTGTTTTCATAATATATGAGGGGATGAAAAGCAACAGGAAGATGACTCAATGAAAGAAACAGCGTATATAGCAGGTGAAAATTAGGCAGGTATGACGATGAACCAAGGAAACATACTCGGTTACTAACAAAACCTCGGTTCCCTGAGATACGGGAATGAGTACTGCGTCTTGCTTAAGACGCTATGGGGGAAGCTCCTTTTTCTCTGAATACTGAAGCCTTTCAATAACGCAGTGTAACTGCACGGCCATTGGTTCGTGCAGTGTATTAAAAACGAACCAATGGCTTAGCAGCGGAGCTGCACAAGCCTATGGCGACACAGCCCACCAGAGCCCGCCAAAATGGGTGGGGCATCTGGCTATATAAGCGGGCACTTCGCCATAGGATCCTCAGGTTACTTCGACTGAAACGATGACTGAGTCGTGCAGCTACATAGCACGGCCTGCAACGCAGTACTCGTTCCCATATCTCAGGGAACCGAGGTTACGTTAGTAACTGAGTACGTTCCCTATCGATACTTCACTGCTTGCTTGCTTCTTGCTTAAGACGCTATGGGGAACCAGTACAATCCCGCCGTGCTATGCTAGAGAAACGACTAATGCTTGAACTTGCCTTGAACACCAATGGGGCCTAGAGCGACCAAGTATTTTGCAGGGAAGCCCCGCAGGAGGCGATAGGGCCAAACTCACAGAGGTCGGCCCGGCGCTGAGTAATCGTTCAAAGATAAATTGTACAGCCTCGGAACCTAGTGGGGGCCAAGAGCGTACAGTGAAGAAGGCAAACGTCTGAAGCACTGGTTTTGTCATAAGGCAGTGCAAAGAGTAAGTCCGTTTAAGCAAAAAGGACCCGAGTCTGTAAGGCCGGGACATCCAGATTATAAAACCTGGTAAATGTGGACGGCGAGGCCAAGCCGGCCTCCGCACAAATTTCTGCAATGGACACTCCGCTAGACCAAGCCCAGGAAGAGGCAACGCCTCTTGTTGAGTGAGCTCTTACTCCCATGGGGCATTGTAGGCCCAAAGAAGAGTACACTAGCTTTATAGCGTCAATTATCCATTTGGAAAGTCACTGCTTTGTGACCGGAGACCCTCTGGTGCGGCCACCGAAGCATACAAAAAGCTGATCCGACTGCTTGAACGGGGCGGAACGCTCAATATATATTCTCAATGCCCTGACGAGGCAAGGTCCTGCTCCGAAGGAGGAAGCGCCGAAAGAGCTATTACCTGCGCTCTGAACGGAGTCGAGAGCACTTTAGGTACATAACCATGCCTTGGCTTCAGGACAACCTTGGAGTCGTTGGGCCCGGATTCGAGGCAGGTGGGGCTCACGAGAGCACCTGCAGATCTCCCATACGCTTTACCGATGCTAAAGCCAGTAGCAGAGCGGTCTTTAGCATCAGGGGACGAAGGTCAACGGGCTGTAGCGGCTCGAAAGGAGGGCTCTCCAGAGCCCTCAACACCGTGGGCAGGTCCCATGTAGGGACGGTGACAGGTCGAGGCGGGTTGAGCCTCCTAGACCCTTTTCTGGATCTGCCGCCTGGAGTTGATTTTGATATTCTAGGTATTATCATTTCATTGTCATTTCATTATCATTGCCAGAGTTTTGAGAACGCAGCAGACGTGGAGGACTATAATGTAACAAGAGCTCGTTCAAATACTGAGGTGCTAAACCATTCAGGGCTTTATAAGTAATAAGCAAGATTTTAAAATCTATACGATGTTTAATAGGTAGCCAGTGCAGTGTTGACAGAACCTAATATGGTCACACTTCCTGGTTCTAGTAAGAACTCTAGCTGCTGCATTTGGGACCAGCTGGAGTTTGTTTATTAAGCATGCAGAACAACCACCCAATAAAGCATTACAATAATCTAACCTTGAGGTCATAAACGCATGGATTAACATTTCTGCATTTGACATTGAGAGAATAGGTCGTAATTTAGATTTGGATTATGGTGGCTGGTGTCTCTATTTTCACGTTCCGTACAATAGAATCGCCAATAACTAGAGCACTTTGATCAGGTTTCTCAGTGGGTGAATCACTGAGTGGGGAGAACCTGTTTAATGTTTTGATCGGAACGGAAGAGCTGTGTTTTGACCCGCGACTAGGCACTGTAACCGAAACTGAACAATGTATAGGACTCCCTGAACTAGTCGCATCCAAAGCCGTATCTAGAGCCCTCACATTCTTACTATCCTCAATTAAAGTTTGGATGCGTGTCTCTAATTCTGAAATCTTCCCTGCATTTATCACATGTGAATCCCTCGTCGCCGACAGAGAGAGCTAAACTATACATGTGGCAAGCAGAGCAAACAACAATAGCAGGAGAAGAAGCCACTGGGCACACTTGCGAGAGGATCTGCTTCAATGTAATCATCCTGAACGGCCGTCTCATGAGGGTGCGGTTCAGGTGCCTAAGATCGAGGATGGGCCTTAGGCCGCCATCCTTTTTGCGGACGAGGAAGTATCGGCTGTAGAAGCCTGACTCACTCCGAGCTGGGGGAACCGTTTCTGTGGCTCCTTTCGCCAGCAAATTCATTACCTCGGTGCGCAGGATGTGTGCGTCCTTGCTCTGAACCAAGGTGGAGACCACGCCACTGAATCGCGGGGGTCTTCGAGCGAATTGAAGTGAATAGCCTCATTCTATTATCCCCACTTTGACACTCCGGGGATGGCCTGCCAGACCTCGGCCCACGTGGCAAGGGATTGGGTTGGTTGAGCAGGGACCCAATGCTCGTGATAAGCAGAAAAGGAATTTTGCTCTCTTTTTGAAAATGTTTGTGTTTTATTTTTCTCGCTATAACAGCGATCGGTTGTGTGGGCGCTAACTGAACGGGCCCAGGGTTCACAACAGTATCTACCACAAACACATTGCCGTCGGCACCCGGAAGTGAACGGGGTGCTTGGAGGCACAAAAGAGGCTGCTTGGGGGGTGCTCCGGCAATAGCGAGTCCTTGCCCCTTCCTCTTCCAGGCGCCGGGTCCAGCACTTCTTTGGGCCGGGGTCCTTGGCGCTTAGGGAATGGGTAGCATCTAGCCGAGTTGGAGCGATGTCGGGGCTCAGGCTTAGAGGCCGGCAGTGCAGCCGATGAAGCGGGCTTCGCAGGCTGGTGAATCAGCGCCGTCTTGGGGCGACTGGCAGCAGCTGCAGAACTGGAGCGCTTTGGCAAGAAGTGTCGCATTGCCTGGGATGACTTCTGCGCAGCGGTGAAGCGCTCAGCCAACTCTTCAACCGCAGGTCCAAACAGGCCAGAGGGGGAGACCGGGGAGTCGAGGAAGGGGAACTTACCCGCATCCTTGATCTCCGTGAGGGTCAACCATAGGTTGCGCTCGAGCACCACAAGGCTGGCCATGGATCTGCCGATCACCTTAGCCGATCCCCT
>NW_015666359.1:224359-231985 GCF_001515625.1 Sinocyclocheilus rhinocerous
CTGGGCACACTTGCGAGAGGATCTGCTTCAATGTAATCATCCTGAACGGCCGTCTCATGAGGGTGCGGTTCAGGTGCCTAAGATCGAGGATGGGCCTTAGGCCGCCATCCTTTTTGCGGACGAGGAAGTATCGGCTGTAGAAGCCTGACTCACTCCGAGCTGGGGGAACCGTTTCTGTGGCTCCTTTCGCCAGCAAATTCATTACCTCGGTGCGCAGGATGTGTGCGTCCTTGCTCTGAACCAAGGTGGAGACCACGCCACTGAATCGCGGGGGTCTTCGAGCGAATTGAAGTGAATAGCCTCATTCTATTATCCCCACTTTGACACTCCGGGGATGGCCTGCCAGACCTCGGCCCACGTGGCAAGGGATTGGGTTGGTTGAGCAGGGACCCAATGCTCGTGATAAGCAGAAAAGGAATTTTGCTCTCTTTTTGAAAATGTTTGTGTTTTATTTTTCTCGCTATAACAGCGATCGGTTGTGTGGGCGCTAACTGAACGGGCCCAGGGTTCACAACAGTATTTACCACAAACACATTGCCGTCGGCACCCGGAAGTGAACGGGGTGCTTGGAGGCACAAAAGAGGCTGCTTGGGGGGTGCTCCGGCAATAGCGAGTCCTTGCCCCTTCCTCTTCCAGGCGCCGGGTCCAGCACTTCTTTGGGCCGGGGTCCTTGGCGCTTAGGGAATGGGTAGCATCTAGCCGAGTTGGAGCGATGTCGGGGCTCAGGCTTAGAGGCCGGCAGTGCAGCCGATGAAGCGGGCTTCGCAGGCTGGTGAATCAGCGCCGTCTTGGGGCGACTGGCAGCAGCTGCAGAACTGGAGCGCTTTGGCAAGAAGTGTCACATTGCTTGGGACGACTTCTGCGCAGCGGTGAAGTGCTCCGCGAACCCTTCTACCGCAGGTCCAAACAGGCCAGAGGGGGAGACCGGGGAGTTGAGGAAGGGGACCTTATCCGCATCCTTGATCTCCGTAAGGGTCAACCATAGGTGCCACTCAAGTACCACAAGGCTGGCCGATTACCTGAGCCGTCATCTTCGCCAGGTCGGTTGCACTGAGCAGCTCCTTGAAAGCTGCGGGCTCCGGTCCAGACTCGTCCATTTTCTGGAGAAGTTTGGCCTGAAGAACCTGTAGGACCGCCATAGAGTGAAGCGCCAAGGCCACTTGTCCAGCAGACGAGTAGGACCTTCCAGCGAGCGCTGAAGTCATCCTATACGGCTTGGACAGGTGGGCGACTTTGGCCTTCCAGCCGATGGCCGTGGGCAGGCAGAGATGCGCAGCCACTGACTCATCCAGGGGAGGCAGTCTGTCATACCCTTTCTCTTTGGCGCCATCGACTGTTGTGAGGGCGGACGAAGAGGAGGCACGCAGGCGGGCCGAGTAAGGAGCGCACCAAGATCTGGTGATCTCATCATGGACCTCTGGAAAGAATGGTGAAGCTCGTTGTCGAGGGGCTTGACGGTGCCCCGGCAACAACCCTTCATCCAGGCGGCTGCGGGTGGGCTCCTCCAGCGGAGACCAGTCCAAACCCAGCTCTTGCACAGCTTTAGACAAGACGCGGAAAAGTTCGGAGTCCATGCTCATGCTGGCAGCGCTGGGCTCCGCAGACGGCAGGTGGGCGGGGTCGAAAGACAAGCCCGACAGCTCCTCCACATCTGAAGCAGCCAGAGACACACTGTCATCCATGGTGTCACACTCGCTCCCTCCGAACGACATCAGATCGCTCGCAGCCGCAGAGGGATGCTGGTCCGGGTGAGAGAAGAGGATGGGGGAAGCCTCAGGTGGCTCAGCCGGCATGGGCTCACTCGTCACCGAGCGCCGAGATCCTCTGCCCCGCTGCTTTTTCCTCACAGACTCCTGGAAGGAAGGAAGTGGGAGGGCGCGAGGGGCGGAGTCACTTTCTGAAAAGAAAGCTATCCACGAGCGCAGAGAGGCGAGACTCCTATCCTCGCAATGAGGACATTCCGTCTCGGTAAGTGCAGCTTCAGCATGGGTGGCGCGCAAGCATGAAACGCACTCGGCGTGAACATCAGCGGCGTGCAGGGGAGCCCTGCACGAGTGACAGTAGCGGCACGGCATTTGCAACAACACCGGAAATTTGCTCAGAAAATTTGCTCTTATAGTCGACGGATAGCGGCAGGGGACCGGGAAGACCACAGCTGCTGCAGACGCTGAAGGCAGCTGAAGAGTGGCGAAGTCAGCCGAGCAGAAAGGGGTCTTGATCTGCTGCAAGGCTTGTTCACGGCGAAGGCTTCGAGTCTCGTAGAGTGAAGATCTTGTAGTCGTCGCTGAAAGAAAAGGAATCTGAGGATCGTATGACAAAGTGCCCGCTTATATAGCCAGATGCCCCGCCCATTTTGGCGGGCTGTGTCACCATAGGCTCGTGCAGCTCCGCAGCCGAGCCATTGGTTCGTTTTTAATACACTGCACAAACCAATGGCCGTGCAGTTACACTGCGTTATTGAAAGGCTTCAGTATTCGGAGAAAAAGGAGTTTCCCCCATAGCGTCTTAAGCAAGACACAGTACGAGTGAAGTATCGATAGGGAACTGGAATAAACACAGGAAATGGAAACTCAAACTAAGAGTCCATAATAATATCCAAATAAGAGTCCTGGGACATAAAATAACAGAATCAAGTGACATGTTAACTGCAGTTGTAAATGTCAGAATGAATGCGACGTCACTGATTTTTGTGTGAGTATTTATTCGAGATGAACACAGTATTTGACTGATAAATCATTAAAGAGAATAGCCATAACTTTATAAAAAGAAACACACTTTTCAGATCTGACATTTTTATTGAAGAGATGGAGATGAGTAGTGTTACATTATTCCTGTAAAGACCACCCAATTTCCCCAACGATGGAATCCAATGGCGTGGGTGAAGGTATACATTTATCAAGATTCAGTTTCAATTTGAGTCTAGTTCTGTGTTTAATCTGACTCCAATTTCAAGTGATCATTAAATTTAGGCTGTATTTCTAATTAAAAACTGATCACAAATATCAATTATGTATTAATTTAAATATTTGATTATTCTGGAAATCCCATACTTTCAATTATTTGTTCATCAGAGACCCGATGCTGCATCTGATGGTGTTTTCACATATAGTTCGTTTTAAAGGAACCAAACCCAGTTCACTTAAAGTGAACCAGAAAGGGAACCAGACGAAAGTGACCTCAGTCCTTTTGGTGTTCACAATATAGTGGACTCAAAAGAGAACCTGTCTCTATTCTTGGTCCTCTTCAGCACTGAAGTGATTTTTCAGACCCTTTTTGTTCATACCACAACTTCAAAGGAACTCAGAGCCCATCTTTCTGAGCAGCAGTGGAATGCTGGTGTCTGAGCTACTGGAAAATTTGGAAGATTAAGTGGACAGGGAAGGGGGTGAGGAAGAGCTGGCAATCCCTGATCGTGTCACCGGTCAAGACATTTGCAGAGCTTTAACAACACATTTCAGTCAATTTTAAAATTGAAAGGGAGTATTATGTATAAAGTTAATTTAACTTGCTTTTTTCCTCGGATAAGATAGTAATAAAAGGTTTCTTTGCAACTAACATTATATTGCTACTATATTTTTTCGCTGCTTTCATTGACACACACGAGACGTCGCATGCACACACACATCACTCGCAGAGACAGATCAGAGATCACGCTCACACACGGAAATATTCACGAGCATGGACACTCGTTGTCAATGCTGCCGCGCAAGTTTTATTAAAATAGTAGCTTCGATACTGAATCGCTACATTATATTTCTCAGCAACTAGTGGGTAAAATTGATGTTTTGAAGTAACGAAACTCACAGCTTCACTTTTGCAGAACAAGACGCACAGACGCAATTAACACAGGCATCTTTCATCTCTCTCTCTCTCTCTCTGTCGATAATTAATTCAAATCAATAATATAATTCATGCATTCAAATACATGTGATCCTACCGCACTATCATTTCACCTTCATTTCTGTGTCTGATTTAAAGCGGGCAGAATGCTAAATCTCCGCTGTGCGTCAGGTGGTTCTTTGCCTCCATCATGACGAGAATACTTAACGATGCATGCATTAAATAATTTAAGGCACAGTTAGCCATAGATTACATAAATGACAGGATAATTATTTTGTATTGTTTGAGTTAACAGTTGGTTAATTTATTTACTCATTTGTTTTTTTTGTTTTTTTTTAAATGTAGCTAACGATAGATTGAAAGTCTGAAATTACATCAGTAAATAATAATAATAATAAAACATAGCCTATATAAAAATTTATATACAAGTAGGCCTATTAAACTGCTTAGTTCAATCTCAAGGATTACTGTTATGTTGGTCTATACCAGGCGTACCGGGACCTCATTGCTTTCACAAATCACGAAGAAATTGAACCACAACCGGACCCACAAACGAACAGTTCACTTTTGGGTCCTTTTAGGGAGGTCTGAGATCACTTGTTTGTTCACATATACGAGCTGAACCACTCCGAGAGCGTTTGCAGGGCTCAAACAAACTAGGTGTGAAAACACCCTGAGTCTCATGTGGCCAGCACGGATCTCGCAATTACAAATTCGCCAGTCTGAACTTAGTCAGAAGGTGCAAGGTTAGCCTTTACCTTTCAGCCGGCCCTCTACTGCTTTGCTCAGAACAAAAAGTGTCGTTTATTAGGTCACTTCAGTACAACTTGTTAAGTCAGTGATAGACAGAAATCAAAAGGTCTCAGATGGCATGCCTATTGCGCCATTCATCCATGAGTCTTTAGTCTGTTCTGTCCTGGACACAGATTTGAGGTAATATAAGCCTCCACATGATCTACTGGTCATAATGATTTCAGAAGAGTTTCGAATAAATCAAATATAATATTTTATTTGTCGGGTAAGAATGTATCATGCCAAATACATACAGTAATTAAACAATTAGAAGCCAATTCAGAAGCCATACCTGACAGCAGGGAGACACACAACCGCATGTGAGAGTTCTAGTGCAGAGCTCCAGAGACACACACATTGTGTGGGCGTTTTTTTGGTTACAGAATCCCAAAGTAGTGTTTTGCCACTTTGCTTATATATCCAGACCACAACAAAGAAATCTTCAGAACAGTTGTAAAAACATAAAAGACCTTTTGGTTTGTTAGGATCTATGATTTGTTAGGACCTGGCCGGAGATAGGAAAACATTCATATAAGTAACTGCTGTGAAATTGAGACCATTTTACCAATCGCACGGAGACCTTTACAATGATACTAAACATGAAAAGGTTAAAATCATAGTTTCTTAATATATAATAACCACAATATGTAAGTATAGTAACTTGAGTTCTTGACACTCCTCAGTGACTTGTGCCATATGCCCAGGAGGGAAAGAGGGGGCTTAAGGAAGGGACAATTGAGCAATTTTCTTTTAGATCTCTTTAGATTAGAAAGTTTATTGTTTTGTTGCATGGCATCTGTTTTGTGAGAGTTATCATTTCGGGTCTTACATTTCAATAACAAACCTTTATAACACATGACTATTAAAGCTGCAGTAACTTAAAGCTCCGTAACTTTTGGTGCTCTAGCGGTTAATAAACAGAACTGCATGCGTCTTGCGGAAGAACATTGTAGCCGGAGCTACTTCTCTAAGTTTATGTCTATGGCGATTCACGCAGGTACTGGGTTACTCCGCAGCGGTACCTACCCAAATCAGTCTAAAATAGTCCAAATATATACACTTATTATAGGGGTATCGTAGTGATTCAGGACAAGCCAAAAACACGGTTTGGAAAATGGATTCATGGTGTACTCGCTTATTATATAAATTTGGTCAATTTTGAACACAAAAAAGTTATGGACTGCAGCTTTAATTATTGATTTTAACTGTTTTTTCTTATTTTTTTTTCTGAGGCTGAGTTCCTGCAGTTTTAGAGAGGAAGGATGTGCTGCTCTGATTTCAGCTCTGAGATCAAACCCCTCACACCTGAGAGAACTGAATCTAAACTGTAATAAACCAGGAGATTCAGGAGTGAAGCTGCTCTCTGCTCTACTGGAGGATCCCGTCTTGCGGAAGAACATTGTAGCCGGAGCTACTTCTCTAAGTTTATGTCTATGGCGATTCACGCAGGTACTGGGTTACTCCGCAGCGGTACCTACCCAAATCAGTCTAAAATAGTCCAAATATATACACTTATTATAGGGGTATCGTAGTGATTCAGGACAAGCCAAAAACAAGGTTTGGAAAATTTATTCATGGTGTACTCGCTTATTATATAAATTTGGTCAATTTTGAACACAAAAAAGTTATGGACTGCAGCTTTAATTATTGATTTTAACAGTTTTTTCTTATTTTTTTTCTGAGGCTGAGTTCCTGCAGTTTTAGAGAGGAAGGATGTGCTGCTCTGATTTCAGCTCTGAGATCAAACCCCTCACACCTGAGAGAACTGAATCTAAACTGTAATAAACCAGGAGATTCAGGAGTGAAGCTGCTCTCTGCTCTACTGGAGGATCCACACTGTAAACTGAAGAAACTACTGTGAGTGTTATTATATTATTGAACACAAAAACTGTGAAAATACTGCAAAACAAAAACATTTCATGTTAAAGGGATAGTTCACCCAAAAGGAGAATTCTGTTGTTACTTAGTTATCTTCAAGTAATTTCAAAAGAGCATGACTTTCTTCGTAGAAAATAAATATATTTTGAGAAATGTTTTTTGTCCACACAGTAAAATGCAATGGTACCAAACTTTGGTTGCCAACAATATTAAAAATGTCATATATTGAGTTTCACAGAAGAAAGAAGGTCATACAGGTTAGAAATGACAAGCAGGGAAGTGAATTATAACCATTTATAACCCATGCTGGCAAAATTAGTTGGAATGCGCACAGGCTCATTTTGAGCTACAGACAAAAAAGTGAAAAATGTTGATTTTGGTCGAATTTCAGGTTTTCACAAAAATAAGTTCATTAAGCCCTTGTCTAGCAATCCCAATGCTCCAAATAGTAATTAAACATCTAATATTATTTGTATGTTTTCTGAGAGGAGAACCTTTTTCCCTGCTCGCTTCTTGCACTGCTGCTGACTGATATTGAATCGCACACATATTGTGCAGATTGTGTCATGCAGATTGTGCAAATTGTGTCAAAGCAGCTTTACAGTATTAAACAGGAAAATCGTGTGATGTTTTCCGCTGGCCAGTCGAAACCAACAGTTTAATTCTAGGTTGCAACAAAGTCAGATTGTGCAGAGGACTCATCTAGTTCCCGTGGTCTTGTCCTGATGGCAGTCTAGGAGACAAGGTCTTCACTGGGGATCTGTGTCTGGGGCTCATCTAGTTGTCCTGATCTCCGCTGACATTCAGGGCTGTAGAGGTCCTCTCTAGGTGCTGATCCATCAACTTAATTTTTATTTAAAATTCAACATTCTAGGAACGGTGATTTGTAGCATTCCAAGAAAATAAAAATATCCAGTTTCCTTAATGTTTGTAGGGTAACACTTTACGGTAAGGGTACATGAATTACCATGAATTCATGCATAAATGTGTGAATTATGCATTACTTCATGCATTAATATCTCATGAATTATCAGGAGCTAACATGAGTTCAAAGTCTTTCATTCATGACTTCATGGATGAACAACACCTTAATTAAGACATTAAGTAAGGTGAGTA
>NW_015666359.1:232358-232726 GCF_001515625.1 Sinocyclocheilus rhinocerous
CAGATAGACTTTATTTCTGGAGTATCTAAAACAGAAGTTCTTTATTGAGAATTAAAGTTTAGATGTTTTTTTTTCTTCAACTTATGTTTTTGTGAATAGTGGTTGCTTTAGTTGCCTCTTGACCCTTGACTTTTTAAATTTAAGTTTCGCTTAAAACATCTAAACATTAATTCTCAATAAAGAACTTCTGTTTTAGATACTCCAGAAATATTATCAAAGACGCATCTGAGGGAATCGCCGACAAGTCGCCGATGCCAGTGAAATATTTGGCATGCTAAATATCTGGAACTGTCGGCGATTCACAATCAGGCTGTGTGCAATGAGTTCTGACTGAAAAACACATCGGCGATGACCTACAGCCAATGAGA
>NW_015666359.1:232856-234555 GCF_001515625.1 Sinocyclocheilus rhinocerous
TTCTGTCAGATGTGTACAGAAGTGCTTATTGAAAATTAACAGAGGTTTAGATGCTGTTGTTTTGGGACACTACCATAATGGAGATCAGTGTTTGCTTTAGTTGGGATCTTGAACCTTGATTTTTCAGCATTATCTTTATTTGGCTGGTTTAGCCATTGTGTTTTTCAGCACATTTGTTGTGGTAAAAATGGGCCAAAGCACGCTATGTAATGCTGTTGGTTATAATTCGCAAATGACATTGCCGTCTTTAAAAAGCAGGTTCACTGATTTTGTCCAGAGTCTGTATTTGTACCAAAGCGATGTTATGGTAACATATTAGAGCGAAAGAACAAGTGGGCTATTATGAAAGATCACACACATCACTCAAAAAAAAAAAAAAAAAGCTCTAGCATGCTATGAAACACACACATGAAGAATCAGCGTATGAATCTCAACAACGGTGACAATCAAACAAATTAATAAACAGATCAACTCTGAACATCACAAAACACGCTACTAAAACTCAACACAAAAACAAAAGCAAAAATAGAAGCACTTAGTAAGAATGAAAGAAAATTAGTGGACAATTCAACGGCATAATTTATTCATGCCGCAATGCATGCTGGGAGTCATGGATGAGTTTTTTCCTGTGCTGGTACCCAGCATGCATTGCAGCATGAAGCTTTTGTCACCATTGTTGAGATTCATGTGCTGATTCTTGATGTCTCTGTGTGTCTAAAAGATGCCGTAGTTTTAAAGCCTTTGAACATAACAAGTTTTCAAAATCCATCATAATTGTCTATCATCTCAACTCGCAGTGTCATATAGCTATCGTAAATAACATGAAACAAGTGAAAACCCACACTATAGTTTTTAAGATCAGCCACTGAATGAGATCAGTGAATCAGGCCAAGAAATTATTATTACACCATCATCAATAATTAACCAGAACCATTTAATCATAATTTTTCTTACGAAATTTGCTTTATGAACACAGTTACAACAACTAGACAAGCTAGCATTAAAAAGTGAAGGGTCAAGAACCCAACTAAAGCAAACACTGATCACCATGATGGTGAGGTCAAACAAAACGTTTTCAATAAACCGTCTAAACCTCTGTTAAATCTCAAAGATTTTTTGTAGATATATGACAGAAATAAAGTCAAACTGTATTTTACAGTGCATTTTTAAAGACCAAGGAGAGGGAGTGGTCATGGTGACACATCCAATCATTTGGTATCTCTGAAAAGCCCTGAATGTGCTTTGTACTGGACATCCAGACTTAAAACTGTGACATGTAACGTCTCAGAGAAATTGCTAAAACATAATGTCCTCTACAGAGGACAAAATTTAATAGCTGGTAGTCAGGAGGTCAAATTTAAACCATAATTTTTTTCTTTTATCTTTAAGATAGCTCAAGCTTTAAACCCCTGCAACTAACATATAATTCCGTTTTCTGCACTCTATACCCTACAAAGGACAAGTTTGTATATGTACTGCCGTGTTTGTGCCATTTGATCAGTTTATTTTTGTTCAACATTAAATATTTAATGAGTCCACATCAGTTGCTTGCTACATTAAAAGATGTCTCCTTACCTTAAAAAAGACCAAGCTGTTTGTTTCATCTTATTTATTTTTTTATTTTTGTAAATCCTTTATGGTTTTGTAAACCAGCTTTATGGTTTTGTAAAGAGTTTTCAGATATACAGGCACTTCAAGT